>NC_081355.1:301875-603750 GCF_030684315.1 Stegostoma tigrinum
TAGTCACCTCGTTAGGGGTTTACTACAGGCCCCCCAATAGCAGCAGGGAGATTGAAGAAAGCATAGGTCGACAGATTTTGGAAAAGTGTGGACGCATTAGGGTTGTTATAATGGGTGACTTTAACTTTCCTAATATTGATTGGAACCTCCTTCGAGCAGAAGATTTGAATGGAGCTGTTTTTGTAAGGTGTGTTCAGGAGGGTTTCCTAACGCAGTACGTTGACAGGCCGACGAGGGGAGAGGCCATTCTAGACTTGGTGCTCGGAAACGAGCCGGGGCAGGTATCAGATCTTGTGGTGGGAGAGCATTTTGGTGATAGTGACCATAACTGCCTCACATTCTACATAGCTATGGAGAAGGAGAGGATTAGGCAGAATGGGAGGATATTTAATTGGGGAAGAGGAAACTATGATGCGATTAGACATGAGTTAGGAAGCATGGACTGGGAGCAGTTGTTCCATGGTAAGGGAACTATAGACATGTGGAGACTGTTTAAGGAACAGTTGTTGGGAATGATGAGTAAATATGTCCCTCTGAGACAGGCAAGAACGGGTAAGATAAAGGAACCTTGGATGACGAGAGCGGTGGAGCTTCTTGTGAAAAGGAAGAAGGTAGCTTACATAAGGTGGAGGAAGCTAGGGTCAAGTTCAGCTAGAGAGGATTACATGCAGGCAAAGAAGGAGCTCAAAAATGGTCTGAGGAGAGCCAGGAGGGGGCACGAGAAAGGCTTGGCAGAAGGAATCCGGGAAAACACAAAGGCATTTTACACTTACATGAGGAATAAGAGAATGATCAAAGAAAGAGTAGGGCCGATCAGGGATAGCATAGGGAACTTGTGTGTGGAGTCTGAGGAGGTAGGGGAAGCCCTAAATGAGTTTTTTGCTTCTGTCTTTACGAAAGAAACAAACTTTGTAGTGAATGAAACCTTTGAAGAGCAGGTGTGCATGCTGGAATGGATAGAGATAGAGGAAGCTGATGTGCTGAAAATTTTGTCAAACATTAAGATTGACAAGTCGCCAGGCCCGGACCAGATTTGTCTTCGGCTGCTTTGGGAAGCAAGAAATGCAATTGCTTCGCCACTTGCGAAGATCTTTGCATCCTCACTCTCCACTGGAGTCGTACCTGAGGACTGGAGAGAGGCAAATGTAATTTCTCTCTTCGAGAAAGGAAATAGGGAAATCCCCGGCAATTATAGACCAGTAAGTCTCACGTCTGTCGTCTGCAAGGTGTTAGAAAGGATTCTGAGGGATAAGATTTATGACCATCTGGAAGAGCATGGCTTGATCAAATATAGTCAACACAGCTTTGTGAGGGGTAGGTCATGCCTTACAAACCTTATCGAGTTTTTTGAGGATGTGACTAGAAAAGTTGATGAGGGTCGAGCTGTGGATGTGGTGTATATGGGCTTCAGTAAGGCATTTGATAAGGTTCCCCATGGTAGGCTCATTCAGAAGGTCAGGAGGAATGGGATACAGGGGAACTTAGCTGCTTGGATACAGAATTGGCTGGCCAACAGAAGACAGCGAGTGGTAGTAGAAGGAAAATATTCTGCCTGGAAGTCAGTGGTGAGTGGGGTTCCACAGGGCTCTGTCCTTGGGCCTCTACTGTTTGTAATTTTTATTAATGACTTGGATGAGGGGATTGAAGGATGGGTCAGCAAGTTTGCAGACGACACAAAGGTCGGAGGTGTCGTTGACAGTGTAGAGGGCTGTTGTAGGCTGCAGCGGGACATTGACAGGATGCAGAGATGGGCTGAGAGGTGGCAGATGGAGTTCAACCTGGATAAATGCGAGGTGATGCATTTTGGAAGGTCGAATTTGAAAGCTGAGTACAGGATTAAGGATAGGATTCTTGGCAGCGTGGAGGAACAGCGGGATCTTGGTGTGAAGATACATAGATCCCTTAAAATGGCCACCCAAGTGGACAGGGTTGTAAAGAAAGCATATGGTGTTTTGGCTTTCATTAACAGGGGGATTGAGTTTAAGAGTCGTGAGATCTTGTTGCAGCTCTATAAAACTTTGGTTAGACCGCACTTGGAATACTGCGTCCAGTTCTGGGCGCCCTATTATAGGAAAGATGTGGATGCTTTGGAGAGGGTTCAGAGGAGGTTTACCAGGATGCTGCCTGGACTGGAGGGCTTATCTTATGAAGAGAGGTTGACTGAGCTCGGTCTCTTTTCATTGGAGAAAAGGAGGAGGAGAGGGGACCTAATTGAGGTATACAAGATAATGAGAGGCATAGATAGAGTTGATAGCCAGAGACTTTTTCCCAGGGCAGAAATGGCTAGCACGAGGGGTCATAGTTTTAAGCTGGTTGGTGGAAAGTATAGAGGGGATGTCAGAGGCGGGTTCTTTACACAGAGAGTTGTGAGAGCATGGAATGCGTTGCCAGCAGCAGTTGTGGAAGCAAGGTCATTGGGGTCATTTAAGAGACTGCTGGACATGTATATGGTCACAGAAATTTGAGGGTGCATACATGAGGATCAATGGTCGGCACAACATTGTGGGCTGAAGGGCCTGTTCTGTGCTGTACTGTTCTATGCTCTATGTTCTATGTTCTCTCAAATTATTACCTTCTTGTAGGCCGATTCTCAAAGTTAATCTCCCTGCTATTTTGCTTTGCCACTGAATTCGAGGACTGTAGGCCATTCAGTACAGAAACTGGGAAAGATTTCTTCAATCAAAAGGTAGAGAACTGTGGAATTCTCGACCAAAAGATGCTGAAGAGGACAAGTGACTGGATATATTCAAGGAGTTAAATTTTCTTTTAGATTTTAAAGGGATCATAGGGTAGGGGGAGGAAGCCGGAATATGGTGCAGACAGAGAAGTAGCCATGATCATATTGAATGGCAGAGCAGGCTTGATGGGCTGAATGGCTTACTCCTACTCCAATTCTGTGTTTTATCTGGGTATGATCAGCTGTTCTGCTGTTTCAGTGTCACAATATTCTGGATCCAGCCTCTCTGACAACTCATCCCTTCCGGAACACAATGTAGGCTTAAGCTTAGTGTGAATGTTCTTGTTCTGAGAAATTCCATTGCTGCACCTTTGCAGATGTTGCCTTTGAATGGGGATATTAAACTGAAGTCCGCTTTCATAAAAAAACATGGAGGATAGGAGCAAGAGTAGGTCATTCAATCCATCAAGCCTGCTCCACCATTCGTTAATGATCAAGGTTGATCATAGAGCTCGATACCTAATTTCGATCTCATCCAATATCCTCCAATCCCTTTAGTCACAAAGGCCATAACTTCATCCTTTTTGAAAAAAAAGAATGGTTTCAGCATCAACCATTAGCTGAGACAGTAAATTCCACAGGCTTCACACTTTTTGGGTGCGGAGACTTCTCCTCTCTCAGTCTGAAATGGCCTATCTCTTATCTGTAAAATTATTCCAATTGAAGGATAACAATGGTATCATTCCAAAAGCACAGTGTTCTTTCCAGATTCTGGTCAACATTTATTCCAAAACTATCATCACAAAATACTTGTTGCTTGTTCCATTACTATCTGTGGGACCTTGCTGAACACTACTGGCAACCACATTTTGCAGTGTCAATGCAAAGTGCTGTGTTGGCCATAAAACACTTAGGAATGTCCTGTATCATGAAAAGGACCATATACAAACATATGTCCTGTTCTCTCAAATCACTCAAGTTCTATTCAAGAGTTCAGTTTTACCTGGTGTTGATGCTTCTTAAATGTTCTCTTACTATTTATGATTTTAAACCAGAAACCAGAGTTAGAGCAGAAGAGGAGACAAAAATTACTATAAAATAAAAATACAGGAACCTGGAAGATGACAAGCAAGACTGTCTCCGTCTGGACAGTCACAAAATGCGCAAAATAGAGAGAGTACTATAATTCCGTGATTGCCTGAATGTTTGTTAAATTTCTAATGCCATCACTGTCAATCATTTGTTGATGAGAATATATTGACAAGGTGATGCTATTGGTAGCATCTGTTAAAAGACATTTGGGAAGAACACTGCAGGGATGCAGTTACTGATATACACTTAATATTCAGTATGATTTTTAAACAGCCTAAGTGGACCTAGTTTTCTTGTTTTATGCATGGATACATCAGGTAATCACTCAATGAGAATCACCATGAAAGGGGAGCTCAGTTTGATCGTGTGTTTGTTAGTAATTCAGGGACTAATGCCCTCTATTCCTCACTTGATTCAATTTGTCTCGCCTACCAGCTTACAAAACAAAATCTGCTGAAAGAATTTGAAGATGAGTTGGCTGTGTGCAGTGTGTTTCGGTTGAACCGTGCACTAATTTGCTTCCCTTCCTCAGTGCATCTGTGTTATTTTTAATATGCTTGCAGTGTCACTCTGAAAGTTGCTGGGAAGGAAATGTCAAGATCAGCACAGGGACAAGAGAGAATGCTAAAGGTCAAATGAACCACAACATCCAATCGAAAATTTTACAATTGAGAAAATAAGACTGATTCTGTAAAACCTGCATCTCACAACTAACAGAGTTCAAAAAGCCCTTTTTTGAAAATAACACTGATCATGTTCCCAGTGTTTAGGAGTGAAAGGAATAGACACAGACGGTCATCAACTGCAACTGTTCATTCTCGGCTGATCTAATAAATACAATGAAAATAGCCATCGAAAGGAGAAGAGATGGTTTCTGATTCCTCTGTGCCTTTTCCCCAGGCTGTGCTCCAAAAGAACCTGAGACCAGCTAACAGTTTCAAACAGGTTTATGTCAGTGTCCAGGGTCTGCTGTCCAGAAAGCCTGTTTGATTGTAACAAGCAGCTCATATTGAGGCTGGTGACTTTGGACTCCAAAACAACATAGCCTAAAACACAAAATATTGAGTGTAAGTGTATTAGGGGGCAGCGCTCTGCCTCTGAGTCAGGGGTTTTGGGTTAAAATCTCACTCGAGAGAGTATAAAATTCACACTGACATCTCCAGTGCAGAACTGGGGTGAGCTGCACCATCAGAGGTTCTGTTTTTTTGAGATAAGACATATAAATTACCCTACACTTTTCCAGAAGCTGATCCAGTTATCCTAAGGTTGTGAGGAGATATATATGAATACAAATCCCTTTTTTGCCTTAAGTATTCAACTTTCTTGGCTAGGAGGTTAGGAACATAGAAGCAGTTTGATATAACTGACCAAATAGAGATTCTGAAGAGCAGTCCTTGACTGGAGGTATTAAATCAACAGATGCTGCCAAACCTCCCAGAGTGTTTCCAGCATTGTCTGATTCAGCTCTTATTTCAAACAAAAAGTTCATTGGAAGTCAAAACCAAAGAACTGTGGATGATATAAATTAGAAACAAAATCAGAAAGTGCTAGCGAAACTCAACAGGCCTGTCAGCATCTGTGGGGAGAAAGCTGAGTTCATTTAAGTGACCCTTCATCAGAACAGAAAAAGTTGATAAACAAAGTATTATTCTGGCGAATGGGTTGGCTGCATGAGTTCTATACACCAGTGCCACCAATACTGTGACTTCAATTCCTAGACCAGCTGAGATTACCAGGAAATACCTGCCTTTTCAACTTCTCCCCTTGCTCCCTTCCCCTCAGGTTAAACCACAACCAGTTGTCTCTCTTTAATGAGATGGCAGCTCTTTGTCTGTTAGGACGATGGTGACATTACCCTCTTATCTTCCCAAACTCCTCCTCCCACTTCTAAACCTGAGCCAAGCTCTTTAAAATTATATACCTTCTTACTCAAGTTTACTTCATTCTCTTATTATGTACTGCACTGATATTTACTTCATGCCATCCCCATGACCTCTTCCATCTAGAAGGACAAGGCCAGCAGATACACAGGAACACCACGCCCTGCAAGCTCCCGTCCATGCCACTCACCATTCTGACTTGGAAATATATCACCGACAGAGTCATAGAAGTGATGTTAATATCAGATTTTAATAATGAAAGCAAATAAGACACAGGTTCCAATTAGTTTCTTTAATTCACTCAGAGGATGTGGGCATTGCTGGCTGGGCCAGCATTTATTGCCTGTCCCTAGTTGCCTTGAAGATGGTAATAAGCTGCCTTCTTGAGCCGCTGCAGTTCATTTGGTATTAGTTGAGCCACAATGCTGTTTAGGAGGCAGTTCCAGGGTTTGACCCAACGATAGTGAAAGAACAGTAATATATTTCCAGATCGGCTGAGTTGCTGATTTTGTTTCTGATTTCCAGCATCCACTGTTCTTTTGTTTTTTTTTTGTTCAACATGGACTTCTACTTTTGTTATTGAGCGACATGGTGGCTCAATGGTTAGCATAGCTGCTTCACAGCGCCAGGGGCCTGAGGTCGATTCCACCCTTGGGGGACTGTCTGTATGGAGTTTGCACATTCCACCTGCATCTGTGTGGGTTTCTTCTGGGTGCTCCAGTTTCTCCCACAGTATAATGATGTGCAGGCTAGGTGGATTGGCCATGCCAAATTGCCCATTGTGTCCAGGGAGGTGTAGATTTGATGGGTTATAGAGGGATGGGTTTGGATGGGATGTTACCAGGGTGGGTGTGGGCTTGTTGGGCTAAAGGGCCTATTTCCACACTGTAGGGATTCTATGAATAGAGAATAAGTGTAGAGAATGACACCACATGGATTGTGCTCACCACCTACTTGTGAGGACAATTAGGAATGGACAGCACATATTGGCCCAGCAGAAATTCCCACATGCTGTAAACAAATTGAATAAAAACCAACAACAGTGGAGAAAACCTTCCTGTTTACCAGGAGATTGATACATTCTTCTTTCTCTCAAATATTCAAATGAAGTGCATCACGGACAGGAATAGTGTCGTGCCAATTACAGACACACAGACAGAGATTAAGGTGGATTTGATATTATTAGGGAAAAGAATGTTTGGACCACTTAGAAAAATCAAAGCAATAACAGCAAGAAGAGAATGAACAGCTGATACAATTACACAATTATCTCTCAATGTGATTCAGACTTCCTCTTTTTAGTTATTTGAAAAATATTTTGTTGCGTTTTTGATTGAAGCTATGCTCCTGATCTTTGGGCCCCCAGTGCTGAGAGGTGTAGGCAGACATGAAGAGCTCCTCATGGGTCTGCTCCTGGGCCTGGCCAGGCTGGCTATAAAGACGTCCAAGCAGCAGGTTGTGGAGGGGTTAATCTCTGCAGACTGCCTGCCCCTCGTTTGTGGTTACGTTCAAGCATGGGTGTCCTTGGAGAGAGAGGACGCAATGTCCATCAAAGCTCGCAATGCCTTTAGGGGGACGTGGGCATTGTAGGGAATGGAGTGTTTTATTTCTCCTCCAATTCCATTTTGGTTTAATTCCTTCCATCTCTCTCAACCCGTCTTTCACGCCTAGCCGAACTCGTCCTCACCCTCAACAACTTCTCTTTCGATTCCTCCCACTTCATACAGACAAAGGGGGTGGCCATGGGCACCTGCATGGGCCCCAGCTATGCCTGCCTCTTTGTAGGTTACGTGGAGCAGTCCCTCTTCCGCACCTACACACGCCCCAAACCCCACCTCTTCCTCCGTTACATTAATGACTGTATCGGCGCCGCCTCTTGCTCCCCAGAGGAGCTCAAACAGTTCATCCACTTCACCAACACCTTCCACCCCAACCTCAAGTTCACCTAGGCCATCTCCAACACATCCCTCACCTTCCTGGACTTTCAGTCTCCATCTCAGGTAACCAGCTAGAAACTGATGTCCATTTTTAGCCCACCGACTCCCACAACTACCTAGAATACACCTCCTCCCACCCATCCTCCTGCAAAAATTCCATCCCCTATTCCCAATTCCTCCGCCTCCGTTGCATCTGGTCCCAGGATGAGGCATTCCATTTCTGCACATCCCAGATGTCCAAGTTCTTCAAGGACCGCAACTTTCCCCCCACAGTGGTTGAGAACGCCCTTGACCATGTCTCCTGCATTTCCCGCAACACATCCCTCACACCCCGCCCCCGCCACAACCGCGCAAAGAGGATCCCCCTCGTTCTCACACACCACCCCACCAACCTCCGGATACAACGCATCATCCTCCGACACTTCCGTCATCTACAATCCGACCCCACCACCCAAGACATTTATCCATCCCCACCCTTGTCTGCTTTCCGGAGAGACCATTCTCTCCCTAACTCCCTTGTTCGCTCCACATTCCCCTCCAACCCCACCACACCCGGCACCTTCCCCTGCAACCGCAGGAAGTACTACACTTGCCCCCACACCTCCTCCCTCACCGCCATCCCAAGCCCCAAGATGACTTTCCATATTAAGCAGAGGTTCACCTGCACATCTGCCAATGTGGTATACTGTATCCATTGTACCTGGTGTGGCTTCCTCTACATGGGGGAAACCAAGCAGAGGCTTGGGGACCGCTTTGCAGAACACCTCCGCTCAGTTCGCAATAAACAACTGCACCTACCAGTCGAGAACGATTTTAACTCCCCTCCCATTCTTTAGACAACATGTCCATAACGGGCGTCCTGCAGTACCACAAAGATGTCACCCGAAGGTTGCAGGAACAGCAACTCATATTCTGCTTGGGAACCCTACAGCCCAATGGTATCAATGTGGACTTCACCAGCTTCAAAATCTCCCCTCCCCCACCGCGTCCCAAAACCAGCCCAGTTCGTCCCCTCCCCCGACTGCATCACACAACCAGCCCAGCTCATCCCCTCCTCCCACTGCATCCCAAAACCAGCACAGCCTGTCTCTGCCTCCCAAACCTGTTCTTCCTCTCACTCATCCCTTCCTCCCACCCCAAGCCGCACCTCCATTTCCTACCTACTAACTTCATCCCACCTCCTTGACCTGTCCATCTTCCCTGGACTGACCTATCCCCTCCCTACCTCCCCACCTATACTCTCCTCTCCGCCTATCTTCTTTTCTCTCCATCTTCGGTCTGCCTCCCCCTCTCTCCCTATTTATTCCAGAACCCTCTCCCCATCCCCCACTCTAATGAAGGGTCTAGGCCCGAAACATCAGCTTTTGTGCTCCTGAGATGCTTCTTGGCCTGCTGTGTTCACCCAGCTCCACACTTTGTTATCTTGGACTCTCCAGCATCTGCAGTTCCCATTCTCTCTAAACACAGCTTAGAGGTTGGAATCGCCATGTTGGGCTTCCCTGGGAGCTGGGTGCAGCACCTTGGAATGGGAGTGGAAACTGCTGGGTATGGAGGCAGGCCGCATGGAATGGGAATGGAAACTGCTGGGTATGGAGGCAGGCTGCATGGAATGGGAATGGAAACTCTTGGGTATGGAGGCAGGCCGCATGGAATGGGTGTGGAAACTGCTGGGTATGGAGGCAGGCCGCACGGAACGGGAATGGAAACTGCTGGGTATGGAGGCAGGGTGTATGGAATGGGAATAGAGGCAGGCTGCATGGAATGGGTATGGAGGTAGGCCACATGGAATGGGAATGGAGGCAGACTGCATGGAATGGGAATGGAGGCAGGCTGCAAGGAATGGGAATGGAGGCAGGCTGCATGGAATGTTCACCTTGATGCACTGGCTCTGTGTTGAAGTTTAATTAAAAATAGCAAAACATGACTGATTCCTCAGTTCTCATCCATTACCTACATACACACTCCCCATGCCCCAGTAATTACCAATCCACATCATCTCATGCCCCATGCAGCCCCTCTCATTTTTCCATGCCAGGATATGCTGAGCATAAAACCCCTTTGTCTCTCATACCTTCCGTGCCATCCTTTGTTCCCTTTCCACCTTTTATGGGCCTTTATTTGCTCTCATGCCAACCTACGTACCTCTGCATATCCAATAATCCATCATAATCTCCATCTCAACCGACAGTCTCTCTCTACAAAACCCTCCCCCATGGTCCTTTAAAACTCCATAGCAACTTTGTACCAACTCACGCCAATCCTTGTTCCTACAACTATTAAGCCAACTCACTTAATATCTACCACACGCTAATCTCAGGACCCAAAGAGAGGTGACAGTTTTCTTTAAATGAGTTAAGCTAAATGTCTAGGTATCTTGGAAGAAAATGTTCAGTCATAAACAGATATGTCTCCTTTTGACTGGGTAAATCCTTATAGCTACAAACATTTCATTCAAGTGCACAATCCTTTTAACCACCTTCGGATTTCACTTCAAAGAGAATGTATAATCACTTGCCGTTGTCAGTAAACCCAGTGTACAGGAGTGATCCTATAATCAACACTCACAGGCTTATGTCAACAGACAATGAAATAAATCATAATTGGATTTTCAAAAAATACCCCAGATACTTCTTTTCCTTCCAAGGATTTAAGGGCAGTACCTTTAAATTCCATGACAGCTTGACAACTCTTTTTGACAGATCCTCTTAACTGGTACATCTGGATGGACCTGTTCACAATTCTAATGAGAGTTTCAGTCATGGATTGATGCCAGTTTTACACATATATTGACTGTATTCAACAATTCCAAA
The DNA here is from genome assembly GCF_030684315.1 of Stegostoma tigrinum. Taxonomy (NCBI): domain Eukaryota; kingdom Metazoa; phylum Chordata; class Chondrichthyes; order Orectolobiformes; family Stegostomatidae; genus Stegostoma; species Stegostoma tigrinum. Next base: position 312,272 of record NC_081355.1, read on the forward strand.
ATGTGGATAGACCTTAAGGATGTCTTAAGAGCAGATTTAAATGGTAATATATGTCTCCAAAAGGGATTCTCTGGCTCTCCAATAAATCCACTGGTAAGTGCAGGTCTAATTTGGACACTTCAGGCTTCATATTCCAATGTTCTCAAAATCATCCACACCTTTCAGAAGTGAACTGTACATTCCCATTTTCACAGGATGTGTGTGACAGGTTTGGAAGCAGGAATTATGGTTTTCAGGCTGTTCTATTATTTTCACTGCACAGTCTCCATGTCACAGAGAAAAATAAATGGGCCAGAGTCCTTTGAGCTCAGCATATTGAACAGTATAATATTACCTTGGGCAAATATGTTACTTTAAATATCTAAAATTGACACTCTCATGTTAATACATATCACCCATTAATTATTCCTTTAAGCATGATCTTACAACCAACTTGCATTTCATTTCATCAACCCAACCCTCTGAGGAACTACAAGTATAACAAAATATAACTGCCCCATTAAATGTTGTTTATTCATAGCTTCTCTGCGAGCTTCTTCACTTGTTCCCTCTACCTCTTCGCTATTTTTATATCTGACCCTCAGCTTTGCTCTCCCTCCTTTCAGTTCAACTTGGTCTTTCTTCTTCTGTTTCACCTTTTTGCCTGTATCAGTATCTTATCTTGTGAGCTGTTACCCATCAGCATGGGAGAGCAGCAGACATTGGTCATAACAGATTCCCAACAGCCTCTTACACAAGAGTGTGGATTCTCAGATTTGATGAAGATGTTGCTCAGGGCGTGTTTGGCACTCTCACTGATGCCCCTGTGTGCTTTTGTAATGTGGGGAACTCTGGTTTACATATTTGGTATGCAATGGCTTCCTTCCTTTTCCACTTGTATGCTGTTATTGGCTTTTGTTAATGGTTTCCATTATACCACAACAATTGTAGTGATCTGTGTACTAAAAGGCAACAGAGAGTTGGAATAAATGTTTACAGTTTGGCAAGCTGTAATTAGTAAAAGAAAGGATAGAGGCTTCTTTAATTAAATTTACTCATGATACAAAGGCAGATAGGAAAGCAGGTTGATACTTACATACAAAGTGTCTCCAAAAGAATGTAGATAAGTTAAGCAAGTGTTTTAAAACAGAGGCAGATGGAATATAATGTGAGAGAATAGGAGGTTGTACATGTAGGCAGGAGTAACAGGAAAGGACGCAATCACTTTGGGAGGAGATTGTTGGATGTTGGTGTACACTGGCGTCTGGCTGTCCTTGAACTTGGAGCACAAAATTGCTTGCAACTGCAAAAGGTAACTAGAGAAGCATATACAGTGTTGACCTTTGTTGCAAGGAGTCTTAAAGTAGGGGAGTCTTGTTGCACCTGTACAGGGCATCGATGAGACAGCTCCTGGAATACTGTGCATTGTTTTGGTGTTCAGACTGCACCGAAGTAGGAACATTTGTACATTGGACACAATTCAGGGAAGGTTTATTCGACTGATTCCCAGGAAGAATGGGTTGTCTAAAATTCAGGGACACTGTTTCAAAATATGGGATCTCCATTTAAGAAAGCGACAAGGAGAGATTTTTTCTTTTCAGTGACTCTGTTTGCTAGTGATCAGTGCAGAACTGGTCACCGAATATATTCAAGGCTGAATCAGAGAGACTTTTGATCAGCAAGTGAGTGAAAGATAATAGATAATACAGGAGGCAAGTGGTATCAATTCGATATTGAATGACAGAGCAGGCTTGTAGGGCCACATAGCCGACGCCTGCTCCTGTAATTCCAGATCTTGTAATCTTAAACTGAATCACAGAAATGTTATGTTGCAGAATGAGGCCATTTGGCCCATCGAGCCTGTACCGATTTATTAAATGAGCACCATCATTACCGAGTGCCAATTTGCCTGCACACCATTTCTGTTTAAGTAACCATCCAATACCCTCTTGAATGCATCATATGAACCCGCCTCCACCACATTTCCAGGGAGTGCATTCCAGACCCTAAATTCTCACTGGATGAAAAAGTTTCTCTTCACTTCACTCTTGCTTTGTTTGCACATCACTTTAAATGTGTGCCTTTTTGTTCTATTAAAGAAAAACAAAATAAAACTGCTCCTACTGAAGATTTGAAACAAAAACAGAAAAAGTGCTGGAGAAATTCAGCAAGCATGGTAATACTGGTGGAGAGAAAGCAGAGTTATGTTCTGAATCCAGAGACCCATTGTTCTTGCTCCTTTCAGGAACAGAAACAGATATTGAGAAAAGAAGCACTCTTGAATTTTGCTTGGCAATTTGTCACAATGCATCCTGTTAATTGTACTGGCTTCAACTAATGAGATTCAACAAGGTATCCACTGCTTTCTTTGTGGAGCTTCTACAGTTGAATAGATTTGTGTAAACCTAAGGTTCACTGCCCCACTCTCTTCACCTAATCAAGTGTCCTCTGGAGAAATGTTAGGGAAGATGGATGGCAATGTACTCAACGGACTGTGCTGTACACATTGTTCTGATAAGTAACTGATAAAACTTTATTCCTCTCATCACCTTGAAATCCAATAATACCCAATACTCCGGATGGAGTTTAGTTGTAAGTGAAAATGAACAGACTTGAACCACTTTCTGCTTCCTCTTCATCTCCAAACACTGCTGACCGATTACTCAAAATTATAACAGCATGTGAAGGAATTTCTTTACTGCTGTGTTACATCCCTGTAGTGTTTCCCTCCCTCCTTACTCCTTGAATCAAGAACAGAGACACACGGACATGTGGAGGTGATGGCCTAGTGATATCATGCATTATTAATCTAGATACCCGGGTATTGTTCTGTGGACCTATGTTCAAATCCTGCCATAGCAGATGGTGGAATTTGCATTCATTAAAAGACAATGTGGAATTAAGAGTCTTGTGATGACCATGAATCCATTTTGAATTGTTGGAAAAAACCGTCTGGTTCACCGATATCATTTGGGGAAGGAAATTGCTATCTTTACCTGGTCTGGCCTACATGTGACTCCAGACTCACAGCAATGTGGTTGACTCTTAACTGCCCTGTGGGGGGGGTTATTAGGGCTGGTCAATAAATGCTGGTCTAGCCAGTAATGCCCTCATCTTGTGAATGATTTTAAAAAGCACAATATTTCAGGCTGATTGTAAGTCATTGCATTATCACATACCAGCTTAAAATCACCTTTAAAAGTTCAAGAGGAGCTGGGAAATCTCAACATTTGAGACAGCATTCTCCAACCACCTTAAATATAGAAAGTAGGTCTTGACTGCTATGTGTGGAATGTCCATGAAGTAGAATGCAATGCTCATGATGGCACCAAGCACCTTCAGTACCTGTTCACTAAGGATCCAGCATGGCATTTTTGCTCTGATTTGCACTTGCTGACATTGATAAAGCTTTAAAAGGATCAGATGGTGTCACAGAATATTCAGCCATTGTCATCATCATTGTAGCTAACTGAGTAAGAAGGCTGGTCCAGTTCAGTTGTTGCTGACAATCCCGCAATGTGGCAGAGAGAAGATAACATCTGTTATTGTTATCTTTCAAGGTATTTGTAATGGTAATTGATCACTTAGAGTGAGCTATGTAAGTTACTTGTAACTGGTCAGCCAAGATGTTGTCTAGGTCTGTCATAGGCTGAGTTGGGCTGCTTCATGACCAGAGTTGTAGTAAACAAGGCTGAACCCTGGATTGAGCAGTGACCTTCTGGACATGTGGCAGGTCATTCAGCAAATTGTGAAATGGTAATCAAATCTCATTGCACTACACCACTCTAGTACAGCCTGCTCTCTGCTGGGCTCCAGAATATAGAATATTCTATCATTGAAAGAATGCTGGTGTATATTAAGATAATGAGAACTGCAGATGCTGGAGAATCCGAGATAACAAAGAGTGGAGCTGGATGAACACAGCAGGCCAAGCAGCATCTCAGGAGCACATTTGCTGTGATTGCATTGTACACTTGAGCATTAATTCAGGCCATAATGCTGTCATTAGCTTGCAAAAAAGTTATAAAATTAAAATAACCTAGTAGAAACACTGGAGGTTAACACATGAAATATTGATTATGTTCACTGCATTCAGTAAAGAAATGCAAAGTAATTTGGAAGTGTTTTCTTTTAAGAAACTTGCATTTGCACCAACATAAGCCATTTATCATGATGGGAACTGCCCCCAGATATAAAGCTGAATTTGAAGTTTCTAGTTATCAAACTGTCTACAAAGAATCAGATCCTCAGCACATTCCTAAACATCAATTAAGTCATTCTTTTATCCTCAGAACAAAGGAAATCTATCAGAAATAATGGGAACTGCAGATGCTGGAGAATCCAAGATAACAAAGTGTGGAGCTGGATGAACACAGCAGGCCAAGCAGCATCTCAGGATCACAAAAGCTGACGTTTCAGTCCTAAACCCTTCATCAGAGAGGGGGATGGGGAGAGGGTTCTGGAATGAATAGGGAGAGAGGGGGAGGCGGACCGAAGATGGAGGAAAAAGAAGATAGGTGGAGAGGAGAGTATAGGTGGGGAGGTAGGGAGGGGATGGGTAAGTCTAGGGAAGACGGACAGGTCAAAGAGGTGGGATGAGATTAGTAGGTAGGAAATGGAGGTGCAGCTTGAGCCAATGGGGATGATCCGGTTCCGTAGGCAGGTGCTGAGGAAGGTGATGTGACTGTGGTACCTGGTTTGCTTCAGGACATCGTCGAGCAGTTTCAAGGCTGAAGAGATTGCAAAAAGTTCCAGGGATGCCTAACCTGAAGAAGCTACCCTCCTCCCTCCAGACCACCCTCAGGGAATCTCTCTCCCACTGCAACTCTCTTGCAATCTCTTCAGTCCTGAAACTGCTCGACCATGTCCTGAAGCAAACCAGGTACCACAGCCACATCACCTTCCTCAGCAGCTGCCTACGGAACCGGATCAGCCCCATTGGCTCAAGCCGCACCTCCATTTCCTACCTACTGACCTCATCCCACCTCCTCGACCTGTCCATCTTCCCTGGACTGACTTATCCCCTCCCTACCTCCCCACCTATACTCTCCTCTCCACCTATCTTCTTTTCCCTCCATCTTTGGTCCCCCTCCCCCTCTCTCCCTATTTATTCCAGAACCCTCTCCCCATCCCCTTCTCTGATAAAGGAAATCCATACAGTGTTTTGCCCACCTGAATAAAGCTGTCACCTACTACAATGCTCAAATATACCTTCCTGCATTTTTCTGAACGTAACCAAATTAAAGTTGACCAACAGGACAACACCTGACAAGAAACCAGTCAAGAAACATTTGACAACTAATACCTCTGCATGAATCAGACTTTTTAATATCTTCTCTGCGTTTGAAACAAATCAGTGGTAAATAAATTTAACCTAGTTTAACTGTGATTATAAAGGAAATACATTCAATAAATCATTTATCACACATAAAATGAGCAATATCTGTTAGAACGCAGGTTGCACAGACATGAATTAGATATGACGAAACACAACTGGTTCAAACTTCTTGATGATCCATTTTTATTATTTAAAATATTGCTCAAATCATTTTATCCCCCCCCCCCCCGCCCCAGTCATGACATTGTTTTATTAGTTTTCCTTTCGTTTTCTGAGTTTATTTGTTAACATTATGCAGGAATAAAATCTTCAGGATGATATTATTTGATTTTTTAAAATCTCCACAGTTTACCTATTTCTTTTCCCCATCAACCTGTTCAGAGATTTTATAACACTCTTTGAGAGCAGCTGAGGCTTAAACCCAGGCCTCACCATCCAGGGGTAGGGACGTTACCACTACCATCACAATTATAATTGACATTGTTGATTTCAAGTTGGAATTTTCATCAGATTATAAATATCATTGGGCTGGTGTAATTTGTGATACCAGTTACTATTCACTTGTGACTACACAGATTTGTGTTTTAAAAAACAAATAAGTTGATTTTTTTATTATTAACATTCTTGTTACAGAACATTTTGAATGATAAATTTATATTGGATTGTGTTTATAGCAAATGTACGTGTAACAGTAAAGTTAAACAGAATTTTCCGCATTTTTATTCTTTAAACTTGTTAGGAAGAGCTCATCTGATTGGATAATCCAATTTAACAAAGAACAAAGAACGAAGAACGAAGAAAATTACAGCACAGGGACAGGTCCCTTGGCCCTCCAAACCTGCACCAACCACTGCCCGTCACCACTCAAACCCCCTACAGTTCTGGGGACCATATCCCTCTATTCACATCCTATTCATGTATTTGATAAGACACCCTTTAAAAGTCACTATCATATCTGCTTCCACCGTCTCTCCCAGCAGTGGGTTCCTGGCACCCAACACCCTCTGTGTAAAAGACCTGCTTCGTAAATCAGCTTTAAACCTGCCCCTTGCACCTTAAACCCATGGCACCTGGTAACTGACCTTTCCACCCTGGGAAAAAGCTTCTGACTGTTCATACCCTTCATAATTTTGTAGGCTTTTATCAGGTCGCCCCTCAACCTCCATCGTTCCTGTGAGAACAACCCAAGTTTCTCCAACCTCTCCTCATAACTGATGCCCTCCACACCAGGCAACATCCTGGTAAATCTTTCCTGTGCCCTCTCCAAAGCCACCACATCCTTCTGGTAGTGTGGCAACCAGAATTGAACACACTATTCCAAATGCGGCCTAACTAAGGTTCTTTAAAGCTGCAACATTACCTGTCAATTTTTAAAACTTAGTACCCCAGCTGATGAAGGTAAGCATGCCATATGCCTTGTTGACTACCTTCTCCACCTGCGTTGTCACTTTCAGTGACCTGTGTACCTGTACACCCAAATCCCTCTGCCTATCAGTACTCTTAAGGGGTCTGCCATTTATTGTATATTTTCCATCTGGATTAAACCTTCCAAAATGCATTACCTCACATTTTTTTTCAGATTAAACACCATCTGACATCTCTCTGCCCAATGTCACCAACCAGTCTACATCCTGCTATATCCTTTGACGGTCCTCTTTGCCAACTGCAATTCCAGCTGCCTTTGTATAAATGGCTAAGTTACTAATTAGACCAGTTACATTTTTCTCCAAATCATTTTTATATATCATAAATAGCAAAGGTCCCAACACAGATCTCTGAGGAATGCTACTAGTCACATCCCTCCATTGAGAAACTTACCCTTCCATTGCTGCCCTCTGTCTTCTATGGCTGAGCCAAATTTTTTATCCATCTTGCCAGTTCACCACTGACCCCATGTGACTTTACCTTCTGTATCAATGTAAATGAATCTATGACAATAACATAACGTGCTTTTAATTTTTTGTTGTATATAAAATGAAATTTACAGAATTGAATCAATGTATTTAAAATTCTCCTGAAGGGCAGAGGGACCATGCCTGATGTTGACTGCCAAGCTACAAACCAAAGATTTGCAGGTCACTTTCTTATGGAAATATTCAAGTTCACAGCAATTCTGGTGCCTTGACCTATTGTCTGTTGGTCAGTGTGAGAGAACAGCTGCCCTGGGTACACTGTCACACCTGGCGTTGTGTATCCAGACAGTAGACTTGCAGTTCTTATTCAGTCTCTGTTCACAGGGACCCAACACATCCTAAATAATGTTCTTCTGACTGGAGATCTGTGTTCCACAGGGATTGGTGCTGGGATCCCTGCTGTCTGTAAAATATTACAAATGATTTGGAGGAGAGTGCAGGTGGTCTGATGAGCAAGTCTGCTGGTGACACAAAGCTTGGTGGAGATTCGGATAGTGAGGAAGACTGCCAGAGAATACAGCAGAATGCAGATAGGTAGGAAACTTGGATGGAGAAATGGCAGATGGAGTTTAATCTGGAAAATTGTGAGGTGATGCATTTTGGAAGGTCTAAGGCAGTAAATGGAAGAACTCTGACAAGAATTAATATACACAGGGACATGGACATACAGGTTCTGCATTTCCTGAAAATGGCAACACAAGGCAACACAAGTGGACCAAGTTGGCCAAGAAGATGAATAGCATGCTTGACTTCATCGGTCAGGGCTGAGAGTACAAAAACAAAGAACAAAGAAAATTACAGCACAGGAACAGGCCCTTCGGCCCTCCATGCCTGCACTGATTGAGATCCTCTGTCAAACCTGTCATCTATTTTCTAAGGGTCTGTATCCCTTTGCTCCCTGCCCATCCATGTACCTGTCCGGATACATATTAAAAGACACGAACGTGTCTGTGTCTACCACATCCGCTGGCAACGCGTTCCAGGCACCCACCACCCTCTGCGTAGAAGAACTGGCAAGTCATATTGCAGCTGTACTGATCCTCAGTGATGCCACATTGAATACTGTGTTCAGTTCTGGTTACCACACCATCAGAAGGATGTGGAGGCTTTGGAGAGGGTACAGAAATGGCTAACTGGGATGTTGCTTCATTTGGAGGCTATTAGCTATGAGGGGAATTTGAACTAATTTGGATTGTTTTCAATTGAATGTCAAAGGGTAATGGGTTTGTAAGAAATTTACAAACTTACGAAAGGCATGATAGAATGGGTAGCTGGAGTCTTTTTCCCAGGGTAAATATGTCAATAATTGGGAGGCATTGATGAAGGTAAAAAAGGGTAAGTTTAAAGAAGATGTGAGAGGCAAGTGTTTTTTTTCCTACATAGAAGATGGTAAGTGCCTGGAATGTGCTGCTGGAGGAGGTGGTGGAGGCTGATACATATGCAATGTCCAACAGGCATTTTGACAGGTACATGAATAGACAGGGAATAGAGGGATATGTTCCACAAAGGGGCAAAAGATTTTTACTTTAGAAAGGCATCATTTGTCGGCACAGGCTTGGAAGGCTGAAGGGCCTGTTCCTGTGCTTTGGAAATTTTATTTCATTATTGTATAAAACCAATAAAAACTGTAATACTTGTGTACCTGCATTGTCACAATCAGCTGACTTTCCAAGCCCCAGCATCAACTCCTATTTTTACAGACCCCTGAGCACTGTTAACTGGCCCTAATAAAAATAGAAAATGTTGGAAATATTCAGCTGGACTGGCAACATCAGGAAAGTACACAAAACAAAAATGAACAGGAACAGGCCATTTGGTCCCTCAAGCTTGTCCTAGCCTTCAACAAGATTAAGGCTGTTCTGCACAGAAAGAGTTAATGGCTTGGTTTTTCCAATGGTCTGAGTCACTGGCGCTGCGTAGACATCAGGACTATCAGAATTGAGATGAGGCAGATTCTGTGGGAACTACCTGTAGAATTGAAGATTCTGATGGGCAATCCTACAACACTGGAAAACCTTTGAAGAGTCCATCAAAGGCAGATAATTCAGACGGTTCTGCTTCAATAAGTTAGAGTTAGCCAAGAAGATTTAGAGAGTAAAGAACCATGCTGAAGTCCTGGATAACCATTCAGCTGTCCCTGATCCACCACATCATCCATTCTCTACCAATGACACCTCCATGACTCCTCAACCCCAGAGCAGAACCTCTATAATCTGACACCACCATGGACTAAACCTCCCTGACAGAATAGATTCCCGCCCAGCTGATCCCAGACATGATAATTACTCCCCTGCCACAGACTCAACCTCGACTTGTGGCCCAAACCCAAAACACCTGAAACACTCCAACACCCACCATTCTAACCATCTGCCAACAGCTAGCCTCACCTCACAATCATCTTTTCGCTGAACATGTTAAAGTGTTTGGCAATGCTGCTCAGCATGTGGATCTCCGAACACAGCGCGGTGATTGCTATCGAAAGGGAACATCGTTTTATTCACTGACTATGTTGCATTGTGTGGGAACTGTCTGAGTTCAGGAATACTTTGTGTTGCCAGAGGAGACAGCATTGGGTACGCAGAGCTAAGTCCTAACAGAAAAATAGAAAGTAATGGTAATCTGACTGCAATTTCACTCTGTGGACTATTCAGGACAATGTTTCAAGTTGTCTGTGATTTTTCAAGACTGAGAGTTGACAGTGGACGCACTGAGAGGTTGGTGGGGGAGGGAAGGGTGAACAAAATGGCAAGGAATTGTGGTAGGATCAAGATGAAATGATAGACATCTCATGGAACAAAAGTTAAACAGTGGTGATGGTTGCAGTCAAAAAACAAAGCACTAGTCCAGAGAATGCAAGCAGCAGAATATCCAACAGCTCTGTTTGAAAGCAGAAACATGAAAAGATTCAAACAGATGCATAGCAATACAATAAAACAACAGAACAAAAAATGGGGAGGACAAAGCTTATGGTGTGAAATTTTCAGCCCAGTGTTCAGTCCTGAATGCTGTCAAGTGGCTAATGGAGAGGAGAGGGACTCTCCCTCGTCCCTGCATTGAGCTTCCCTGGCACAAATGCTGCAGATTGTGAGCAGAGATGTCAATGTAAGAGCACAGTGACGAGTTAAAATAGCAAGCAACCGGAAGCTTTTACTCATGCTTGCAGACTGAGAGGGCTTTTCAGCAATGCAGAAATAAGGAACATTTCAAAAAAAGGGGGAGAGCTGGAGAAGTTTAGGAGGGAGTTCCAGACCTTAGCACTTAGACAATTAAAGGCAGGATTTGTAATGGTGTAGTGATTAAAATTAGAAATGCACAAAAAGCCAGGATTGGAAAGCACTAAGGTAGGAAACAAACAATTGCCGTTGAGGAGAAAAAGCAGGAATTTTACCAGTCCCTTGACAAGAAGCTGGAAGTTTGGAAGACTAGAAAATGGCACGGAAAGGTTCAGCAGCAAAAGAAGTGGCAGCTCCATTTGTCAGTGGTGAAAAATCTGGCAGATCGGTTATCTTCCAGGGCACCAAATGATATGTCTAATGATGGATGAGAGATAATGGGAACTGCAGATGCTGGAGAATCTGAGATAACAAAGTGTGAGGCTGGATGGAGACGGCAGGCCAAGCAGCATCTCAGGAGCACAAAAGCTGATGTTTTGGACCTGGACCGTTCGGCAGAAAAAAAACTGCTGATGAAGGGTCTAGGCCCGAAACGTCAGCTTTTGTGCTCCTAATATGCTGCTTGGCCTGCTGTCTTCATCCAGTTCCACACTTTGCTATCTCCTATGTCTAATGATGGCTCTCCTCTCAAGGGTAAATGGCAGGATTAACATTACAGTTAACTTAACAAAGACAAGAGCTCAAACTGCAGTATGCTTCTCAGAAAACTGGTGTGCAACATCATTTCAAATAAAATAATTTCAATAAGATCATGCGCACACTCCTGGCCATGTTGGACCAGTTCAGAGTGTAATGAAACATGATTTTCCATCAGCTCTCTGCCTATTAGGTAAACTATTGGTGTTAAGTACAGTCAATATTTGTCTGATAGGTACCAACTTGGTACAAAGCAATCAAATCCAACAGGATTTTAGCAGCTGCATCAAGCTGACATCAAGTTTACATTAATCCTGTAAGATGCTGCTGACAGATGTCATTTGACATGTAATGCTAAGGAGATGGCTGCTCATATGATTGGCAGCTAACACCAGTCCATTATCAGATTAACTGCATTGCCTTGTTGAATATTCATGAATTGCACAGTATTTTGAAAACAAATTCTCCATTAAAGAGGGACTGTCTTACTGTTTTCCTTCCTTGGAGTGAAAAAAAACTGTAACAGACGTGTGGGGAGGGGAATTTCTCTGGACGAGAAATGGGAGAATGCTGTTTTATCGACCATAATCAAACAGACTGCTAATGAAAGCACATAGGAGAAATTATATGTTTTAAACCTGCATGGTTCTCTCATTTATTTACAGCCATTCATTATGGAGAGAAAGGACAGAGGCAGCTAGGTGGAAATGAGTAGCATCTAAACGGAGTAAACTTTAGGCCAACAAAATAAAGAAAAAGAACAGAAGCAGAAGCCCAAAACCATCAAACAACTTTGTAACTCTACTCAATCAAACTGGATTTGGATTTATTCAGCAGCAATTGAATGAACAAACATTTTTTAAAAATATCAGTGGGGAAATAAAATATAATTCATGATTCTTCCAGCGAAATTGAGTAAGAAATGCAAAAGATGAAAGCAAGAAATGCAATCATTGTACTTTTCCATTGAAAAGTATGTGAAGATGTTGTGGAGAGCTGTCTATGGAGGTGAGCTATTGCTTATTAGGGAAACTGTTAAACTGTTGGAGTTGATAATTACAGATGAATGTTACACTCTTGTCTGAAAGAACAACAACCATTCTGAAAACAAAGGCTGACAAAGAGAAAGCAAACTTTTTTCAAATCAATCTAAGTTAAAAAAAAATACACAAGGATAAGAAAGTTAATTCCCACCCTCACATCTCATCCCTACACACTGGCAAAACCTCCACATATATGAGTGTGATTGAATGCTGTAAATAGATGCACAGGAACACGTAGAACACATCATTAAATAACCTGTGAGAGGAACAATTTACACTGTTTATACTGCCAGACCTTCACACATTTGTTACTGTTTTATAAGGTGAATTTGCTTAAAATCTTGTGTTAAAGGTGTTGTACTTTTTTTCATTCATTCATGGGATGAGGGTGTCACTGGCCAGGCCAGCCTTTACTGCCCATCCCTAATTGCCCAGAAGGAAGTTAAGAGTCAATCACATTGCTGTGGGTCTGGAGTCACATGTAGGCCAGTCAAGGTAAGGATGGCAGTTTCCTTCCCTAAAGGACATTAGTGAGCCAGATGGATTTTTCCAACAATTAACAATGGTTTCATGGTCATCATTAGAATCTTAATTCCTGTTTTTTTACCGAATTCCACCACCTGGTGCAGTGGGATTCGAACCCAGGTTCCCAGAACATTATCTGGGTCTCTTGATTAACAGTCCAGAAATAAACCACTTGGCAATTGGCTTCCCTAGATACAAGTTGTTGTCGCTATACAGAATCACAATTATGTAATTGGCAAGTGATTATTCTTCACATGGGATTGCTTTAACTCAGTTGGCTTGACAGTTAGCTTGTGACGCACAATGACAGAAGCAGCATGGGTTCAGATCCTGCTATTGTGTGAGGTTACCATGAAGGGCTCTCCTTCAATCTCTCCCTGTGCCTAAGATATGGTAACCCTCAGATTAAACCACGGCCTGTCTGTTTAGTGAGAGAGAGGCAGTATGGTGACTTTTCTAACTCCATGTGTTACAAGTGTGGAAGAACAGCCCTTCGAATGCATGCAGTTATTTAAAAGGAAACAACAAATCAGGTTTGCATTTATATAGCGGTATAACAAGGTGTGGAGCTGGATAACACAGCAGGCCAAGCAGCATCTTAGGAGCAGGAAAGCTAACCTTTCGTGCTTGGAAGGGGCCAGGCCCAAAACGTCACCTCTCCTGCTCATCTGATGCTGCTCGGCCTGCTGTGTTCATCCAGCTCTACGCCTTGTTATCTCGGATTCTCCAGCATCTGCAGTTCCTATTATCCCCGATTGCATGTACTTAACACCTATCTTACTTCAGGCTTATCCAAAGTGCTTCATAACCAATGAAATACATTGAGGTCGCTGGCACAATTTAGGAAGCCAGATAGGACATCAATGGCAGGTGGAAATATTCATTGGTTGGGTAATGTATCAAACAGACAACTCAGAAAGAACATTGTTAAGATACTGAATATATTTGCAATCCCTTCTGCATTGTCTTTTTTCCCTGGGGAATTTAGACTAAGAAATTTCTAATGTCTACAAGAACAATGAAATTTCCACACACTACTTGAATTAATGAGATATAAATATTTCATTAATACAAGACCAAAAATGAAAATAAAAGTGTTTTTATAGTAAGTATGTTTCTGCGTATGTTCAGATATTTCTATTTCTGAGAAACAATGTCGACTCTGTCATATCTGCTGCAGTTAGTTCTCAGTTTTAGCACTAGGGGATCGGTGAGATGAAGCCAAGAATGTGGGAGTCATTGATCATGCTTATAAGATTTTCTGGGGACCTATCCACTTTCAGATATCACAACAGTGTTCCTTTTCTCAGGTATTATAATCCCTTAAAATAGTAGAAGGACTGTAGTCAGCACAGCTGTTGTTCAGGATAAATGAAAGCTGATTATCATAATCTGCAGTGGAGTGCACTAGGGGTACCATAGGGAGAAAAATGTTTCAGCAGGACATATGCAGCTGTTAGATGAAGGCAAATTGAAAACCTACCACTGACCAGACAACACACTGATATAACAATGGTATGCTGTTGAGGAACCCATGTGCTCTTAACCCTTTGTGAAATCAGAATTTCACAATGTAAAATCAGGAGCAGCCAATCTCTGATCCATTGTTTTGTTGTCACAATTATAATGAAAAATAAATCAGAATATGGCATACACGAGTTCAAATTTTGTGATTTTTAATCCTTGACGGGTTTTCTCTGTCAATGGGTGAAGGCAAGATAATAGCATGGAGAGACTTCTGCATCTTGTTTGATGTTCACCTTGCCTTCAAGAGAGCTCATCTTTTCATAATTCCATGTGCTATGTGCACACAATACTGTGACTCTACCTGGACATTAATCTGCATTAGGGTCTACAAGCCAATCACAGAAATCAGTTGCTTTGCTGGTGTTTTTGAATCTTGCAGTGTGAAATACTGTTTTAAATTTACTATCTCTTCAGAGTTAATTGGTTATTGATAAGCAATTGATTATTTGATCATTACTATTAAACTGACATTCCTCACTCTCAGATCTGAATTCCTATCATATAATAAGGTTGAGTAAGACACTTTGCAGTCTTGTACCAAATGATAAAACAAAACACCTTCTGAAGTGAAAGTTGAAATACAATTAGATCTCCAATTTCTGCTTTTGTTTCAGATTTCCAACATCAATAGTTTTGTGAGAACAACGTATAGAGCTGGAGGAACACAGCAGGCCAAGCAGCATCAGAGAAGCAGGAAGGCTTACGTTTCAGGTCTGGACCCTTCTTCAGAAATGTTTTGTGTCTTTTTTTAAACATTTAGGTTTCTAATAAGTCCAACACAAGATGAATGGAGGTCACCATGTCATAAAGTAATGAGTAAGCACTTCCTCAGAGTTAACTCTGATTTTTCCTTCGCAGATGCTGCCAGACCTCCTGAGCCTTTCCAGCAACTTCGATTTTGTTTCACAAAACGCAGCCTTTGGTTGAAAGAACTAGCAATTTGCTATCCAATATTAAATTTCCAGTGAACTGCTCTCCTTTGCACAATTCCTTACAATGTGTTGCTGTACATGACAGTGTTCATACACTCCTGATTAAGAATACTCTGTGGTATAGTGACACCCATTTCCTCTCTACACCAAGTTGTTCAAACCCATCACAGTAAACCTGCCTATCATTATTAGTTTCTGATCTTCCACTTAATCAGATTTGATTCTTTTCCATTCGTACCCTGAATCCTTTAATATGCTTGTTCCAAAATGACTGTGGCTGTACAAAGGTCATTGTGGAGGGTTGCTTTTCTTACTGGAGAAGTATGGCTGGCAGTGTTCTGTGAGGATCAGTGTTGGGACCTCTGTTGTTTGTAATATTTACGTAAATGGTTTGGATGAGAATGTAAGTGGTCTTTTTAGTAGGTTTGGACACAAAATGAAAACCAGTACAGGTGTGGGTACTGAAGAAGGTTGTCAAAGGATACACCAGTATACGGATCAAATGGAAGGCTGGGCAGAGAAATGGCAGAAGGAGATTAATCTGGGCAAGCACGACGCAATGCATTTTGAGAGGTCAAACGCAACAGCAAAATGTGCAGTAAAAGGCAGGGCCCTTAGGAGCACTGCTATAGAGGCAAGGACATAGCTCCATAGATGCCAACACCCCTGCTGAGATTCCACAGCAATTTCTGTTTATGCTTTGGGTTTCCAGCATCCACAGTTCTTTAGGTGCTTTTTTTGTCAGATTGATTCCTGGGATATCAGGAATGACTTCTTTTATGATAGGTAGGATATTTTATGATATGGGTGCCACTGATCCCATGTGACTTCACTTTTTGTACCAGTATGCCATGAGGGCCATCGTCAAAGGCCTTGCTAAAGACAAAAATATAACATTTACGGCCCTGCCCTCAAACATCTTTGTCACTTCCTCAAAAAATGCAAATTAATTTTGAGGGACTTAATCTTCCCTGTACAAAGTCATATTGCTTATCACTAATCAGCCCATATTTTCCCCAGATGTGAGTAAATATTATTCCGAAGAATTTTCCTACCACTGTTGTAAGGCTGACTGGTTAAAATTTCCCAGATTATCCCTGTTGCCCTTCTGAAAGAAGAACATTAGCTATTCTTCAGCCTTCTGGGACCTCGCCTATGACTAGTGAATACAAAGATTTCATATCGCTTTCCTTACCTGCATTCTTCAGCATTCTGGGATAGATCCCAACAGGTCCTGGGGACTTGTCTACTTCAATGTTTTTCAAAACACCCAACATCTCCTCCTTTTTTATATCAACATGCCCTAGATTAATTAACACACCTCTCCCAAGACTCACCATCCACCATGTCCTCCTCCTTTGTGAATATGATGCAAAGTGTTCATTGTTCTGTTATGGCCTTTCCCTAGTTTGACTATTAAAACATTGCTTTTAAAACGCTCTTGGATACTCTTGACAAACTCTCTCCCATCCAAATCCCTGGCACTGAGCAAGTCCCAATCAATAAAGGAGAAGTAAAATCACTCACCACCACAACCATATTGTTTTCACATTTTTCCATAATCTGTCTACATATCTGTTCCTCTACCTCCCACTGTCTGTAGAGATGCCTGTAGTATAATCCCATCAAAGTGACTGCACCCTTCCTAATCCTTAACTCTACCCATACGGACTCACTGGATGAGCCCTCCAAGGTGTCGTCTCTCAGTAGCTGTGATATTCTCCCCAATCAGTAACACAACTCCCCCACTTCTTTTACATCCCTCTCTATCACGCTTGAAACATCTAAATCCCAGAAAGTTAGGTTGCCATAAGACCATAAGACCATAAGACATAGGAGTGGAAGTAAGGCCATTTGGCCCATCAAGTCCACTCCGCCATTTAAATCATGGATGATGGGCATTTCAACACCACTTCCCTGCACTCTCCCCAAAGCCTTTGATTCCTTCTGAGATCAAGAATTTGTCGATCTCTGCCTTGAAGGCATCCAACGTCCTGGCCTCCACTGCACTCTGCGGCAATGAATTCCACAAGCCCACCACTCTCTGGCTGAAGAAATGTCATCTCATTTCAGTTTTAAATTTACCCCCTCTAATTTTAAGGCTGTGCTCACGGGTTCTAGTCTCCCCACCTAACGGAAACAACTTCCTCGCGTCCACCCCTTCTAAACCATACATTATCTTGTAAGTCTCTATTAGATCTCCCCTCAACCTTCTAAACTCTAATAAGTACAATCCCAGGATCCTTCGCTGTTAAGCCTACCATTCCAGGGATCATCCGTGTAAGTCTCCGCTGGACACGCTCCAGGGCTAATATGTCCTTCCTGAGGTGTGGGGCCCAAAATTGGACACAGTATTCTAAGTGGGGCCTAACTAGAGCCTTATAAAGCTTCAGAAGCACATCACTGCTTTTATATTCCAACCCTCTTGAGATAAACGGCAACATTACATTCACTTTCTTAGTTACGGACTCTACCTGAAAGTTAACCTTTAGAGAATCCTGGACCAATACTCCCAGATCCCTTTGCACTTCTGATAGCGAAATTTCTCACCGTTTAGAAAATAGTCCATGCCTGTATTCTTTTTTCCAAAGTGCAAAACCTCACATTTACTCACATTGAATTTCATCAGCCAATTCCTGGACCACTCTCCTAAACTGTCTAAATCTTTCTGCCGCCTCTCCACCTCCTCAGTACTACCTGCCTGTCCACCTATCTTCGTATCATCGGCAAACTTCACCAGAATGCCCCCAGTCCCTTCATCCAGATCATTAATGTATAAGGTGAACAGCTGTGGCCCCAACACTGAACCCTGTGGGACACCACTCGTCACTGGTTGCCATTCCGAAAAAGAGCCCTTTATCCGAACTCTCTGCCTTCTGTCAGACAGCCAATCCTCAATCCAAGCCAGTAGCTCACCTCGAACACCATGGGTCCTCACCTTGCTCAGCAGCCTCCCGTGAGGCACTATATCAAAGGCCTTTTGGAAGTCTAGATAGATAACATCTACTTGGTTTCCCTGGTCTAACCTACTTGTTACTTCTTCAAAAAATTGCCATTATTGTCTCTCTCTTAACCAAGTCTCTCTAATAGCTACAATAGCATAGTTATCTGTATTAAGCCAAGGTCTAAATTCATCTGCCTTGCCTGTCTTACAATTTGTATCAAAACAAATATATCACAGACCAACAGTCCTGCCGTAATTAGTAAACTCTCCTTATCTGTTCTTCCTCTTCGTTTTATTGACCTCAGTCTCTGACTCCTTGTTGATCTACTATTCCGGTTCCCACCTCCTACCACATGGGATTAAACCCTCCTGACAGGCATTATCAAACCTCCCTGCTGGGATATTTGTGCCCCTCCAGTTTGGGTGCAACCTGTCCTTCTTGTACAGGTGCTATCTGACCCAGAAGACATACCAATGATCCACATACCTGAAGCACTCCCTCCTACACCAGCTCTTTAAGCACATATTTAACTGTACTATCTTCCTGTTCCTGACATCATTGACACAGAACACAGAAATAATCCCGACATTGCAAACTAGAGTGTCTGCTTTTTAACTTCGCACCTAATTCCTTTTGCAGGGCTTCTCTCTTCTGTCCTGGATGGTGTCAACCTCTTGAGTGTTGTTGGAGCTGCACGCATCAAGTCAGTGAGCAAAGACTCAGAATTTGTGGCAGGACATTTCAGACTGAGATGAAGGCAAACGTCCTCACTTCGGAGGGTCATGAATGTGTGGAATTCTCTATCACGGAATGCTGTGGAGGCCAAATCACAGAATAGATTTAAGAAATAAATAGCTTTAGCAAAGCTAAAAGGTCTTAAGAGATGTAGGGAGAGAGCAGGAATATAGCACTGAGATAGAGGATCAGTCATGATCATGCTAATAGTTGAATGGATTTGATGGGCCATTTGATGCACCTATTTAATGTTACTATGTTTCTGTGACATCATACACAAATGGAAACCAGCTTTGTATTTGCAGCCGCCCAGTGCAGATAAAATAATCTTGTAGACTAGTGAACCTGCAGCCTGTTCTCTACAGGAACAAAAACAAAGTTGCTGGAAAACTCAGCAGGTCGGGCAGCATCTGTAAAGGAGAAAACAGAATTAATATTTCGGGTCTGGTGAACCTTTCTCAGAACTGATGGTGGCTGGGAAAATGTTAGTTTATATACAGAAAAAAAAGGGATGGGGATGGTGTCGGTAGTAAACAGTATGATAAACCCTAAAGAGAGAGAAGAGCAGTTGGGCAGACAAAATGTTGATAATGATCAGGCTGGGAGGGTGAATGTTGTTAATAGGGACTATAAGTGACTAATAACAAGTACTGTGTAATGGCAGGCTATCTCGTAACAAGGCCTGGTGGCCTGTACTCTCCAGTACATTCACTGACTATGCAGATCAGAGGAGGGCCCATTGTGACATACAGGGAGCCTGTGTCTCTGAAACTGGGGGCGTATTTGGTTGTTGTGATCATTCTGAATAACACAAAGGTGATTCAACACTCGACTGCTGATGGGATTACTCCAGGGAGTTTGGATGCTGCACTGGGGCTCCTTGTTGAAAGGTTGGAATCGAGGAGACCTGTCCAGTATCTTTGGGAGGACAAGATCAGACATACACAATATTGAGATGCCAGCTCCAAGGTCCTGATACAGGGCAGGAGAAAATCAAGAGCTTCACAAGGAGTCAAGGTGAGTGATTAATTGTTAGATGCAGTGTGCTATCTTCCTCCTGACAACCTTAGACATTGAGCAACACACCAATCCCTGTCACTTACCAACAATCATGATCAGTTACAATTCACCAATCAATGCACACTCCATCTCACCCTCACATTTAGCATGACTGCAAGCCTGACGCTCACTTCACAGATAACAAGTACTGACAGCTATTCAACTACGGCAACTGTGTCACCCAAAGGCATTGCACAAAACTCACTGGCAATATTGCCTCTTCCTGAAGGAGGCAGTGATAGACGGAGAAAACAGGAGCTAACTGGGAAAGAACTAACTTGTGAAAGAAGCACCGCTGTATTTTCTAACCATCATAAAGGACACAAACTGGTCACAATGGAAGGGATATTGCTGACAGCCTCTCTCGCCTTCCTCTTCTTTTGTCTTTGTAGCCTTGATGGGCTAAATGGCCTCTCTCTCACTGCAGGGATTCTGTGATTCTATGAATGGCCTCTCTTCATTCACACAGCTGGGCATTGCATAAGTTTGAACAGCTGCTCTTTTATCTGGGAGCAACCGGTTTGACCAAAGTCAGCAAGGTATCAAAAGAAAAATACCTGCCAGAAACAAATAACAGAATATTATCACAAATCTTTCCAAAAGAGCAGAACATCAGACAAAACACAGAAGTACAGCAGCAGCAAAAAACAGTCCAGCAGCTAACGTAGAAATGATTAATGATCACTCCAACCAGCACTGGTGACTTCAGGAGGTTGTGGATTGATGTGATTTGGTCTCTACGAGGCTATCTCACTTGATGTGGTTATGCCTACATTATCCTTCAAAATAAAACAGACTGGCCATGGATATCATGGTGTTGAAGAATGCAACATTTATTTATTACAGCCACCTTCTGTATAAACAATACATTCACAGGCACTTAGTATCAGAGCTAGAATTAAGCTAACAACTGCAGAGAGCAAAATACCTGAAATGATTCAAGTTCGGTTGGAATATGAAAAGTTTATACCCTCAGATCACATGTGATGACAGCACAACTCGAAGGTTGCAGGCATGCTTGCCAAGCCAGTGTGTTTAGTTGTAAATGTTTCGTCACCCTGCTTCACCCTGCACTGAACGATATTACCTAACATGGTG
The DNA here is from genome assembly GCF_030684315.1 of Stegostoma tigrinum. NCBI lineage: Eukaryota > Metazoa > Chordata > Chondrichthyes > Orectolobiformes > Stegostomatidae > Stegostoma > Stegostoma tigrinum. The sequence goes on from NC_081355.1 coordinate 333,175, forward strand.
ACCAAATGTTTTTAGCCAAACCCACTGGCTCAGTGAGCAAGTCTACACCCTCATCCACAACCCAAGCTCCAAATCTTCTCAAAAACATTAAGCACAAGTCTGACTCTTAAAGGCATCCCAACATACTCTGTCTGTTAAAGATATACTGACAGTGAGAAATAACGTGACAAGGCAAGGAAGAATTCTCATGCTGTTGGTTGTAGGTTCAGGTGTACTGTTTTAAAGAGGGCTCCAGCTGGAGTGTGGTCACCCTAACTGGTATTGTTGCCCATTCAGATCGGTTTGGTTTACCTATTAGGTGTTCTTTAATTTTCTTTAATAATATACTTCCGGCATTCTCCCTACTGGAATTGTGCACATCATGAGCATTATGTTGGTTGTTTAAGAAAGCTTACAGGATCTAAAAAACAAGTGCCACAGTCTTCAAACACTTATTGAACAATTTTCACAAATTTAATATATAAGTCTCATTAGCTAGTTTGCCCAAAGCCCACATCAGCAGTGGCCTGACTGAAAGGTGCAAAAATAACTCAGCCACCGAAATACCCCAGAATTGTGAGCAATTACATTTCTCTCAGGAGGAGTAGCTTCCTCCTCATGGGCCCATTGATCTGAGAGTGTGTATTGGGAGTGTAAGCAACCCGCCCCCCCCCCCCCCCCCCCCCCCCCCCCGCCCGTATTTCACCACTTCCAAAACCTTGAGCTCATATGGGACTTGACATCAGTGTCTCAGAGGAATTTGCACAGGCAATCTCTGAAATGGGTCCCATCAGGGAGGTCAGAACAAGGAAGCAGTTTGAGCTGCTGAAAATGAAAGAAGTTCTCTTTTAAACAATTTACAGTAAGTCCCTTGGTGACAAGGTGTCTTAGAGAAAGGGGATCAATTACCAGGGAGTGTGGTTTGCCTCAGTCTAACAGTGAGGGTAGGCAATCATTGGGAGGAAGTGAGCCAGAAATGCTGTCACAGATCCTACACAGCCTGGCACATGTTCACTGTGTGCTAGCACCAAGTTAACTTGTGATAACAGCAAAGCTCAGCACATAGAGATTTTTCAAGCTCACAGTATAGTCAAACTTGCTTTTTTTTCTCTTAAGAAAGCTACTTGTTCCTGCTTACACACAGATGAATATAACTCTTTGTCAGTATAAAGATTATATGCTTCATCAAAAAATACAAAACCTGAAAATATTGATTGGTCAATTCTTACAGTCCACATTTAGCAGTAACAACTTCTGGTTGAATTTCATTCACTGAACTTTGCTGAACAGTCAGAAACAGCAGGACAATAATGATAATGTGTATTGAAAATTACATCCATCCAGTCAGCAATCATGTATGACAGGCCTTTTGCTCTCAGGATGAAAATGAAACATCTGCTAAATTAATAGTTAAGAGGATAATAATAAACCAGCAGTTTGCTAAATAATGCCAAAAGGAGATAACTATTCATGTCTTTCACTACAAGGGGAAAATAACCATGGTTCCTTTACTGCTTCAGTCCCATGAATGCTTGTTCCAAATGCTGACACTGAAGATCTGTTAATAACTACAGTGAACTAATTATCAATATTTCTGGCTGTTTGCTCGACAAGATTGATTGAAAAATAAACAGTAGGTGTTGATTTTTACATAGTTTATAGTGGAAAGCTGTTACAAGCATATGGGATATTTGTTTACATTGATCTTGTTTAAAAAGATGCCTGTTATGAATTCAGGTTTATTCTGGACACTGTCCTGGCTTCAGTAGCATCAAACACTTGAACAGTTTGAGAGATGTTATGGTTAATATCACATGAGTTGATTCACATTGTCCTATATGGAGATTGTGGAGGTGCTAGTTTTGGACTGGAGTGGGCAAAGTACAAAGGAGCAGCGCTCCAAAAGCTTGTGATTTCAAATAAACCCGTTAGACTATAATGTGGCGTTGTGTGACTTATGACTATAACAAGATTCACAATACTATTACTCAGGTTTATATAGAAAATAGCATGCAATAATGACTAGGCCAGATGTTAAATGTATGAAAATGAATCAGGAGCAAAAATAGGCCATTCAGCCCCTCTAGTCTTCTGCACCATTCAATCAGATCATGGTTGCTCTGATAGTAACCTCAAACCCACATTCCTGCACATCCCCAATTGCCTTAAACTCCCTTGGTTTGCAAGAATCTGTCCACATTTGCCTTGAAAATATTCAAGGACTAAGCTACCACCAAGTTTTCAGGGAGGAAGCTCAATCAAAATCATCACACTCTGAGAGAATGTAATTCACCTCATCGCTGCATTAAATGGATGATACCTGCTTCTTAAACAGTGACCTCTTGCTCTTGATTCTCCCACGAGGAAACATCCTCTGCACATCTACCCTGCCAAAACCAGCCAGGATCTTATACGTTTCAATTAAATCACTTCTCAGTCTTCTGAGCTTCAGTGATACAAACCCAGCCAGTCCAATCTTTCCAATAAAGACTCCACCCATTCCAGGGATTAGTCTGGTGAATGTTCTCTGAACTGCCTGCAGCATATTCATAAGATAATAAAATGTGAGGCTGGATGAACACAGCAGGCCCAGCAGCATCTCAGGAGCACAAAAGCTGACATTTCGGGCCTAGACCCTTCATCAGAGAGGCCTCTGATGAAGGGTCTAGGCCCGAAACGTCAGCTTTTGTGCTCCTGAGATGCTGCTGGGCCTGCTGTGTTCATCCAGCCTCACATTCTATTATCTTGGATTCTCCAGCATCTGCAGTTCCCATTATCTCTGAGCATATTCATAACCTTCATTAAATAAAGTGACCAGTACTGTGCACAGTACTCTAAATGTGACCTTAACAGTGCCCTGAAGCATAACCTCGCTAACTTTGGATTCAATTCACCTCACATTAAATGACATAATTCTACCAGTTTTCCTGATTACTTGCTGCAGCTGGTCCCTTCTTTTTCCAATGGAAACACAAAGACCCCAGATAATAATCCCTCACAATGTAGATGCTGCACCTTTTTCTGTTCTTCCTGCCAGAGTGGATGATTTCATATTTCCCCACTTATGCTCCATTTATGCTCCTTGCCTGCTGACTTAACCTAGCTGCGGCATTGTTTTTGGGCTGCCAGCAAAATTGGCAACCATAACTTCTATCCTTTCAACAAAGTCATTGATATAAATTGTAACTGGCCAAGGTCCCAACACTCACCCCTGTGGCACAGCAATTGTTAGACTTTGCCAGTCTGAAAAAAGGCCCCCTTATCCCTTCTGTCTGCTTCTGTAAGCCAGCCAATCTTCCATTTATGCCAGTGTGTTCCCCAAGCCCCCGAACACCTGGGCATTTATTATTCTACAATAACCTTTAATGTTGCAACTTATTAAATGCCTTCTGGAAATCTAAGTACCATACATTCACCAGTTCCTTTGTATCCACAGCATGTGTTACCTCTTCAAATGCTCCAATAGATTGGTACAATATAATCTCTGCTCTGTCATTGCAGGGCTTGCTAAAACCCTGTTTAAGGCTGGTAACTTCAGAATTTAAAATATAGACTTCAGTTTAAAGCCAAATACAAGCTGAAAACTAAATTAGATTTGTATAAAATAAGAAAAAAACTTTCTTACCCAACAGACTTTCTACACTCAGTGGCTTAGTTTATTTTCTCAATTGTCCAAATGTAGATCCAGCAAATACATGGGATGGCAGGAATTATGTAACATTATGCTGTTTTTGCAGATGCAAGCATGTCTTTGAATGAGCTATTGTTTAATAAAACAAAATAATGAATAAGCTACCCCACATCAGTGGTCATCATCTTAACTGAAATAACACCACTTATATTCTTCTGGTGGGCTGGTCCCAACATCAGATGATGTGAAATGGCTGATAACTGGGCTATAAATACCAGATCAGCAACACAATGTGGTTTCAAAGTTGGAAAATGACCCTTCATTGACCTTACAAGCTCTGGGTCACATGGAAACAAAGATTTAATGCAGAATAAAATGCTGTAACTACTTAAACCGCAACAGCACTTTCACCAAACGAAAGGACAAACTCAGGGCTGTCAGTGACGGGTAAGATGCCCTAAAAATCCTCATTTTTTTCCTGGCAAAGTTGTGCATCAAGGGAAATCATTTGAGGGACACAACTCATACCCTGGATGTCCCAGATGTCCTTGCTAGCTCATGAGGACAGCAACAACGTATTTTAGTGAATTGGAGACAGTAAGGACTGCAGATGCTGGAAGCTAGAGTCAATAAATGTGGAGCTGGAAAAGCACAGCAGGTCAGTCAGCATCCAAGGAACAGGACACTGACAAAGGGTTTTGGCCTGAAATGTTGAATTTCCTGCTCCTCAGATGCTGTCTGACCTGCTGCGCTTTTCCAAATCCACATTTATTGACAGTTACTTAATTTAGATTGTCTCTATACAGTAAAAGATGCTTCCCAGGAGCAGGCATGAAACAAAATGTGACACTATGACATGACAGGAGATTGAACCACAGATATACCAAAGCTTGGCCAAAGAGGTACACCTTAAGGAGCACCTCAAAGTCAAGGACATTACTCCAGAACTTAAAAGCTAAAAACACAGGGGCCAATGAAATGATTAAAGTCAGTGATGTACATGAAGCCAAAATTGGATAAGCATGGATATCTGAAGGGTTGTCAGGCTGGAGGAGGTCACACAGATGGGGAGAGGTGAAGACCTGGAGGTATTTGAATCAGGGGTCATCATACATTGTACTCTGGCATCATCCTGCCTCAGCTCTGGCTGCCTGGTTATCTAACCGGCTCCTATCTCAGATCCATTGAACCAGCGTTCTGTGCCTTCACTTGAAAGCAATGTTCATCTTCAATGTTGCCTTCTTTATTTGTATAAGACTCTGGGAATCTGAACTGAGAAATTCAAGAGACCAGCCATTGGCAGCAGCAGGGATGCTCCTCCCAGATTTTACCTCGAACTTTCACTGCACCAGATGAACATCGAATGAAGCAGTCCATCTCAAAGCGTCTAGGCCCGAAACGTCCGCTTTTGTGCTCCTGAGATGCTACTTGGCCTGTTGTGTTCATCCAGCTTCACACTTTGTTATCACAGATAAAGAGACTGTTAGGTGTGAGTGATAATGGGAACTGCAGATGCTGGAGAATCCAAGATAACAAAGTGTGGAGCTGGATGAACACAGCAGGCCAAGCAGCATCTCAGGAGCACAAAAGCTCACATTTCGGGCCTAGACCCTTCATCAGAGAGGGGGATGGGGAGAGGGAACTGGAATAAATAGGGAGAGAGGGGGAGGTGGACTGAAGATGGAGAGAAAAGAAGATAGGTAGAGAGGAGAGTATAGGTGAGGAGGTAGGGAGGGGATAGGTCAGTCCAGGGAAGACGGACAGGTCAAGGAGGTGGGATGAGGTTAGTAGGTAGGAGATGGAGGTGCGGCTTGGGGTGGGGGGAAGGGATGGGTGAGAGGAAGAACAGGTTAGGGAAGCAGAGACAGGCTGGACTGGTTTTGGGATGCAGTGGGTAGAGGGGAAGAACTAGGCTGGTTTTGGGATGCATTCGGGGAAGGGGAGATTTTGAAGCTGGTGAAGTCCACATTGATAACATTGGGCTGCAGGGTTCCCAAGCGGAATATGAGTTGCTGTTCCTGCAACCTTCGGGTGGCATCATTGTGGCACTGCAGGAGGCCTATGATGGACATGTCATCTAAAGAACGGGAGGGGGAGTTGAAATGGTTCGCGACTGGGAGGTGCAGTTGTTTAGTGCAAACCGAGCGGAGGTGTTCTGCAAAGCGGTCCCCAAGCCTCCGCTTGGTTTCCCCAATGTAGAGGAAGCCACACCAGGTACAATGGATACAGTATACCACATTGGCAGATGTGCAGGTGAACTTCTGCTTAATATGGAAAGTCATCTTGGGGCCTGGGATAGGGGTGAGGGAGGAGGTGTGGGGGCAAGTGTAGCATTTCCTGCTGTTGCAGGGGGAGGTGCCGGGTGTGGTGGGGTTGGAGGGCAGTGTGGAGCAAACAAGGGAGTCACGGAGAGAGTGGTCTCTCCGGAAAGCAGACAAGGGTGTGGATGGAAAAATGTCTTGAGTGGTGGGGTCGGATTGTAGATGGCGCAAGTGTCGGAGGATGATGCGTTGTATCCGGAGGTTGGTGGGCTGGTGTGTGAGAACGAGGGGGATCCTCTTTGCACGGTTGTGGCAGGGGCGGGGTGTGAGGGATGTGTTGCGGGAAATGCGGGAGGGGGCGGTCAAGGGCGTTCTCGACCATTGCGGGGGGAAAGTTGCAGTCCTTGAAGAACTTGGACATCTGGGATGTGCGGGAGTGGAATGCCTCATCATGGGAGCAGATGCGGCGGAAGCGGCGCCGATACAGTCATCAATGTAACGGAGGAAGAGGTGGGGTTCGGGGCCTGTGTAGGTATGGAAGAGGGACTGTTCCACGTAACCTACAAAGAGGCAGGCACTGGGCTGGTTTTGGGATGCGGTGGTGGAAGGGGAGATTTTGGAATAATGCCTCATTTTGATTGGTTTGTTAACGTTGCTAAGCTTCTCGCATTACAAAGGAGTTTGCAGGAAGCAACACTCACTGCCTCACAACAGAGGTTTTTCTCACAAAGTAAACAGCTCACTCTCCGTGCCTCAAGTTATTGAGTTATGGAGCCCAATCCTCCTCCTCTAAGAGCAAAGTTTTTTTTTGTGTTGTTTACATTTGCTGCATGATATTTGGTTTTGTTTTAATTGTCATTTTAGTAACCTGTTTTAACTATGCTGCCACACCTCTTTAAGCAGGCGTTCTGGATCCTTCTCTGGGACTTTTTTCCTGTGAACAATCAATGCAGTACTTAGACCGACAAGTACTTTTCCAATGCAAAAACAGAAGTTGCTGGACAAGCTCAGCAAGCCTGGCAATGTCTTTGAAGAAAAATCAGAGTTAATGTTTCAGGTCTGGTGGCCCTTTCTCAGAACTTACCTGAAACGTTAGCTTGGATTTTTCTTCACAGATTCTGCCAGATTTGCTGAGCTTTTCCAGCAACTTCTGTTTTTGTTCCTGATTTGCAGCATCCACATTTCTTTCAGTTTTTAAGAAGTATTTTTCCAACACATCCTCTGCTCTCCTCTAACTCAAGATCAATTTAGGATTAAAACTCATCTCCACAGCATTCTCATCACTGAATCTCTGAGGTTTTCCAGGCTGGAAATGCACAATCTTAATATTACACAACATTGCTGGGCCAAAGCCCTGAAATTCCTTCCCTAACTGCATTCTGTGTGTAACCATGGCACATGGGCTGCAGCGGTTCAAGAAGGCAGCTCACCACAACCTTCTTAAGGGCAACTAGGGACGGGCAATAAATGCTGGCAATGTCATGTCCCATGAGTAAATTAATAAAAACGTAAGTAAGTTAATTATTTTATTTCATGTAAAATTCATCACAAATACCAGATGGTTAAAGTTCCATGTGCTGTAGGTCTGATAATGCATTTGACTTGCTGGAACACCTGTCTGTTTTGGTAGCAAGTATGCTTCTCAGTACAAGTACAATTTCTGCAATTAATCTGTTTAAGGCACACCCATCATTTAAAATGATACAACAAACTCCGACTCACCAAGCTGCGACTAACACTGAGGCAGAGGTTGTCACCTTGACTTCATTGTGACCAGGTATGAGCATGAAAATAAACCTCTAGAGTGACACTGCTCTGTCATTATAGTTAGGTGAAAGATTTACTGTCACAGATCCTTTATGAATTTGCGTGAAATTTACAATACATGACTATTTTTGGGAAGGAATACAATGTTATTAGGAGGCCATGGAATAGAGTATTAGGATGTGGTTTTGGAATTATTTACCAATGTGATTTGAACAGTGCAGATAAAATTTCAAATTTACAGTGAAAGTAGACAGACCAAAGTTGGAAAATAGGGGAATCCAGTTTTGTTCAGAAATGGCTAGACATGGCAGATTTGGTACAGTTGTTAAGTTACAGATCTGGAGGTACTGCTGTTTTTTTTCCAGCCCTGGAGTTCTGTCTCCTGGAATTCTGCACAACCATTCATTTTAGCTCTCCTCAAAGCGGCTGATGTAATTCTCCTGAATGACCTAAGTTTCTGCAGCTTGAAAATCAATTTTGAGTGATGACAATGGAGATAGAGTGACATCTCATCAGGCAAATGACTTTCTGAACGATACATTACTGTCCTCATAAATGTGGTATTTTTCTTCATTATAATAAAATAGAAGCAACACCAAGCACAGTGCAAGAACCTGGGCAACAGCATCAGTGGAGGGAGGTAACTGAGGAAGAAATGTAATGTACAGATATACAAACAAACTGACAATGCAAACCTCATGAGGCTGCTCCATTATTTTTTCACAATGGAGTAAGTGGGTCTGGGGCACAGTGAACCATGAATTGCTGAAATGGACAACACTTTGGGAACCCAGTTCAAACTGGCCAGCTGCCATTTTTAACGAGCAGCCCCTTCAGCTGGAAGTGAGAAACCACCTCAGGGATGGTAGGTTACAATTCCAAAGGACTGTCGGAAATAGGAACAGGAGAAGGCTGTTTGGATCCTCGAGTCTGCTCCACCATTCAAAGGGATCATGGCTGATCCGGCATTCCTTACATTTACTTTCCTGCCTTGTCCCCATAAACCTTCATTCCCTAACTGATCAAGAATCTATCCAACCCAGCCTTAAATGGACACAAGGACTCTGTCTCCACTGCTCTCTCTAGTAAGAAGTTCCAAAGACTCACAACCCTCTGAGATAAGAAATTCCTCATTGCTGTTAGGGAGGGAGCTCCATGATTTAGACCCAGTGACACTGAGGGAACAGTGATATATTTTGGAGTGGAGTTTGCAAGTAGTGATGTTTTATTGTATCTGCTGCTCTTATCCTTCCGGATGGTCGAGATTGTAGACTTGCAGGATGTTGTCAAAGTAGCCTTGTTGAACTGTTGAACTGCATTACTAGATGCGTACTGCTGCTGCTAACCATTAGTGGCAGAGCGTAAGATGTTTGTGGATGTGGTAGCAATCAAGCCAGCTGCTTTGTCCTGGATGGTCTTGAGCTTTTTGAGTGTTATTAGAGCCACAGTCATCTAGGCTAGTGGGGAGTATTCTATCACACTCCAAACTTGTACCTTGTAGATCGTGGACAGGCTTTGGGGAGTCAGGAGGTGAGTTACTCCTGTAGGATTCTCAGCTTCTGACCTAGTGTGGAGTTACAGTGTTTATGTGGTGGGTCATTTTCAGTTTCTGGCCAATGGTAAGCCCCCAAGATGTTGATAGTGGATGATTCAACAATGATAACACCATTGGATATTATGGATCCCAATGGTTAGATTCTCTCTTGTTGGAGGTAGTATCTGGTGGGTTTCTCTCACCTCCAATCCAACAACACAAAGACCAATGCAGATTTTCTCCCTTTACCGTCACTGTGATCAGCATTACAATTTCATACTGATTCTCTCCCTGACATTCACCATGAAGCCAGGATCAAATCTGCAAAGTTATTGATTTGTTTATTCCCTCGAGGTAGAGCTTGCAAATGATTCACAATAGGCCACCAAACAGCAGAGCTATTTTACTCCAATACAATTCACTCAGTCTCATTTTCTATCTAATGTACAATAATTGCTGTCTGTAAACAGTTCTGGAAAGAAGCTAATTTGTTTAGGGCTAATGAAGTAAGCTCTGCAACTCCAAATATGGCTTGCAGAAGAAATGCTGAAATGTTTTAATGACAGTTCCAAGTGCAGTGTGAGGGAGAATAATGGCAAGATTCCCTAAAGGTCACATTTACATGTTTTCTTTCTCTTTGGGTTTTGCTTGTTACACCACAGAGCTCTGTGGGGAGAAATAAAAGAACACTGTTGCATTTATTGTCAAAGTGTGCATATAGCAAGGGTCACGGTATAATTATGTTGCATGAATATAAAGAACTGAACGATGAAATGCTTTCGCACTGAACAATCTGACTGGCTATTGATTTCTACAGCTAATGCCACTACCTAATAAATATGCAACCTGAACATAGGCAACACCAAAATAATAATACAAACACACAACAGCCTGTAATTACTGCAATAATTTTTAAATGCAGATGCAGTGTCTGGTAATTAAACTGAACCTAATTTTTCAAGATCTCATTTAGGAAATAAACAGAAGCAATTAGTTGTGACTTCATTAATCACTGGACTGTTATTATCAACAGGCAACAGATTACAAGGGATATGTCATATGACTGTAAGTTATGATGCCTACGAAAGAATAAAGAGACTGATTGAGCTTTGGTAATTTACGTTAGGGTCTATGAAAAAGCCCTTAATCCATGCAGCTATTTACTTGAATGCTTTTTTGATAGAAGTTGCTGTGGTAGGTCAGTAAAGAATTTACAATGTTGCTACACTCCAGATTAAAGGAAATCTAATCACAGCAATTGTCATCTTAACTAATAATGCATGAATTAGTTTGTGTTTTGAATTTTCTTGGTCTGTTTCAGCTGAAAATAATTTTGAGAAACTAAAAAGTTTCTTTAATTTCTGAAGATAATTCTGGTCGGATTACTCTGCATTAACAGTTTGTCTTGATGCAGTGTTAAGATCCCGTTGTGTTTCAACAGATTGTTATTGGACAAGATTTTGTGCCAAAGGAGGGCAGTTGGTCACGGGTTTAGCCCTGACAATTGTTTAAGAAATTTGAAGGAGTGTTGTAAAGGAGAGACAAGGGGCAGAGAGGCAAGTTTCATAGCTCTGATCAGCTATTTCACATCTTCACACAAATTTGAAACCTAGCTCAACAACACCGCAGATAACAAGGTGTGAAGCTGGATGAACACAGCAGGCCAAGCAGCATCAGAGGAGCAGCAAGGCTAAAGTTTCGGGCCTCGACCCTCCTTCAGAAATGACACTGCACATGTTTTCAGGCCAGCTGTTGGAGCAGTGGAAGACTGGACCTAGAAGAAGTGACAATGAAGAATGTTTTAAGCTTGCCAGGCTGTTGCTCTGAAGTTTCTGTTCATATTACATTGGGGTGACCGGCTGATTCCACATGGAAACTCTCGGTAATTCTTTGATTCAGTATATATTGACCTCAGGGCCATGTTTGACAACATGTTAGAGATGTGCTGAAACAAGATTTCAATCTTTAAAGATGAACAACTTATTACTTGCAGCATTAAACCCGATGAACTTTATTGGGAAAGTAAAGGCAGTTGATTAAATTGTAATGCTAGCTACAGTGTCAACAGTGGAAGTGTAACAGAGCAATAATAGGCCATTCTGCCCAATAAACCTGTTCCACTATTCAACATGATCATAGCTGAGCAGCTGTCTCAATGTCAGACTCCCCATATCACAAGACATCTTCGGCCTCTTCAAATTTATTTCTTTTTTTAAAATATATCCAGTACTGTAGCCTTCACAGACTTTTATAGTAGAGAATTTTACAAGTGAGGAAATTTTTCCTCATTTCACACTGAAGGGAGTATGCAACAATAAATTAATAATTTATGCAATAATAATTTATTAATAAATGCAAACTTATCCAACTATCTAAAGTTAACCCAGCCACTTTCACAGGATATAACCTTTCTACTCTTTTCACAACTGCTTAATCTAGTTTTCATCAATGTCATGGGAACACACTGCCTCCTAACCTACCTGCTGGAAATGAGAAGAGATGACTTAAAATGGATTAAAAATGAACATAACATTGACAAAAGTCAAGCCAAACAAAGGTGTTATTAAATGGGATTATTAAATACATTCTTCACGATTGAAAGAGCTGATTGGATTTGCATAGTGTGTATTACCTCCTTTTCCATTCATTTTGCAAAGAAGTCTGAAAAATAAGCAAAGGATCCTGATATGAATATTTAACTTAATCAAATAATGCCACCAGGGATGCCAAAAAGCCTTAAGAGAACCATTGGATCACATCAGTATCTGGACCTCAGATTGAACTGTACTATGTCCCTGTCACATCCTTAAAATAAAATCCATCAAACCCATCAATTCAACTGCAATTTGTCCAGGGAGTTTCTTCTGAATGTGGCCCGGGATCGTGACAGAATATCAGATCAGCTTCACTGTTAAAAACTGTAAAATGTCGGAAGTTACACAAAGTTATCAGGTGCTGTGCTCTGAAAGATTGTGTGATTCCAGATAAATCAATTGGACTATAACCTGGTGTCTTGTCCACCCCAGTACAACACTGACATCTCCACATCATGTTAAATAACTGTAGTTCACTTCCCTGGCCTCAAGGATCGCATATATTCCTGCAGCACTGATCAAATTCTGTGCATTTTACTGGTTGTCTCTGAGTTTGAAGAGAGAATGTTTATCTCTCTAGCAAATGTGTAAGCTCCATTTGAAATGAGCTCAGATAATGCCAACCCAATCTCCACTGGAAATCAGCTTGTAGCACAAAACTGACTTTAATTCAGTGCCACTTATCATTAGATTGACAATTGCAAAGAGAGTGACTGTGACTGATATTGGAAAAGGGACATTTTATGCTAGTACCACAAGGATTTATGGATATATGTCGAAGAAATTTCCTGCAGTAGATGCTGATTGGTTGTATTGATTTGGGATACTGAGCCATTAACACAATGACTTTTCCTTAAAGTACTTTAATGAAAACAAGACAACAAGGTGTAGAGCTGGATGAACACAGCAGGACAAGCAGCATTTTAGGAACACAAAAGCTGACGTTTTGGGCCTAGACCCTCTGATGAAGGGTCTAGACCTGAAATGTCAGCTTTTCTGCTCCTAAGATGCTGCTTGGCCAGCTGTGTTCATCCAGCCCCACACTTTGTTATCTCGGATTTTCCAGCATCTTCAGTTCCCATTATCTCTTTAAGGAAAACATCTTATTTAGTTTTAAAGACTGTAAGTTGCCATTGTTTCCAACAATATATGAAAATGACTTTTAAAAATTTGTATCAGCTGGAATTGGGTTCAATTATAATATTCTTGAATAATACAAAACGCTGTCCTTGGAGGTGTATGTACTGTAACTGAGTGACTTTAGATCTGGAAACAATTCAAATTGGAAATAAATTAGAATGTCAAATTTGTTTGAGATGGTACAGAGGAGGCAGACAATATGTTATCACTGTATAAAAGACCACAGAGTTGCGCACAGAGGTGACCACTGCACAGGTAGCGGAACAAAAAAATTGCAAACAGAGACAGAAGGAAAAACACACAGAGACAAGAGGATTTGATAACACAGTGTGGAGCTGGAGGAGCACAGCAGGTCAGGCAGCATCAGAGGAGCAGGAAAGTTGATGTTTCGGGTCAGGACCCTTCTTCAGAAATGGGAGAGGGGGAAGGGGACTCTGAAATAAATAGAGTGAGGAGGGGTGGGGCTGGGGAAGGTAGGGGGGATGGGGATAGGTCTGTGCAGGGAGTGGTGGGGATTGGTCAGTGAGGTGGGACAGAAGATGGACAGGTTGTGTCAGGTCAAGGAGGTGGGGATGAGGGGGAGGGTTGGATGAGGCCCAGGGTGGGGAGATTGTAAAACTGGTGAATTCCACGTTTAGGCCAATCTGCGGTAGGCTCCCAACATGGAATATGAGGTGCTGCTCCTCCAGTTTCTGGGTGGTGTCATTGTGACACGAGATGAGGCCCAGGATGGACATGTCACCCAGGGAGTGGGAGGGGTTTTAAAATGGTTGGCTACCAGAAGGTGTCGTCATTTGTCAGGCATAGAACACAGATGCTCCACGTAAAAGTCTCTGAGCCTCCGCTTAGTCTCATCGAAGTAGAGAAGGTCACATCGGGAGCAGCGGATACAGTAGACCAAGTTGATAGATGTGCAGATTTGTTTTTCTACGTTGCAGAATAGGTGACAGGAATTCTTTGAGATACAGTATGAGCTGGTTAAATCGGTCAACAACACAGAAAGCTGTGTGGGGACTTGAGAGTCATGGCAGCACCAGCTGTTTTCCCAAAAATTAATTTAAAAATTTAAAAAAGCATGTCGGTTATAGATAATAATATATTCTCTCATTTCCTTCATAATTCTCTGGATATCAGCCTCTGCTGTGTTTCTGAGTATGACACAGATTTCCCTTTATGACCGGACCTGTGTCCAGGCTATTTGTCTTATTCGATCAATCTTTGAAGTTGGATCTTGACTTTATGTGACAGCAAGAAGGCAAACAGATTTACATCTTCCATTGATTTTAATTGGAAGAGATGTATAACAAGAATAGTTTCAATCTCATTTCTTTCACACCATCAACATGGAATTGATTGTAAATGTTTCAGCTGAAAATGTGGTTGTCACCGGGCCAGTGTTAAATAAGAAATTTTTGAATCAAAGGAACAACAGATTGTGAGAATTAGCAGCAGCAGAGGTTGTAAGTGGATCGTGGATGAATTTAAAACCAGAAGCAAGAGCAGTGAAAAGACTGTCGAGTTCAAGTGGGTGGTTAAATTAGTCCTTCACAATGAACATATTTGTTTGATTCAAAGACAAGAGAAATGTTTATAGCTAGGATCCATGAAAGTGTCTGGATCATATACTATTACTTTCCAACCTGTTTGAGCCATTTGTTTAGTCCTTAGTAACCATGTGGAAAAACAACCTGGTTTGTTTGCAGAGAACAATCATTTCTCTAGAAAAGTATAGCCATAGCAGGAGGGAAAATAACCCTGAACAATTATGTTAATATTCATAGATGGAACTTTGTTAATGAACCGTTAAATAGTTTTAGTGCTTTGAACTGTGACAGAAATGCACAAATGCACGGTTAATTTTCAGCTTGATTGTTAAATGAGAAACAGTGAAGGACAAACAAAAATAAAAAGTCTTCTAACCTTGAAGGTGGGCATGAACACCTCAACTGACTTGCTGTGATTAATGGGCTCCTCCTTCATTTAGCTCAGGCCACTCCACCCAGCAAGCTGGTAAATAATGAGTGGTAGTGAGCAGATTGCATGCAGGCGTGGGTAGAAATTGGAAGAAAATGTAAAAATAAATATTTTAAATCATCAGTGTGAAACATCCAATTAACTTCCCGTTAGTTCATGCTGTAAGGTAAGAGTGACATTCACAGGGAACACACTTTTAAGCTTTCAGTCACTCAAGTGGTATCATCATTACAGCTCTATAATAATATTTGAATACATTCAATCGGTATGAAATAGCTACTCCAACTGAAGTTCTAGTTTACTGATTGCTGACTATTCAGTCACACTGGAGACAAACTGTCAACATTTCAGGTCAATGACCTTCCATCAGAAGTATTTTATCATCAAGCTGAAACCTGAACTCCATTTCTGACCTGCTGAGAGATTTCAGTGTTTTTTTTATCATTAAACTAAAAGACCATAAAACGTAAGAGGAGATGTAGGCCATTCAGCCCACTGAGTCTGCACTGCCAGTCAACGAGATCATGGCTGACTTGCTAGCCCTCAGCTCCAGTGTTCTCCATTCATTTCCTTCCTGATTAAAAAATTGTCTATCTCAGCCCTGAATATATTCGACAGCCCTCTTTGGTAAAGAATTCCACATGTCACTATCCTCTTGGAGAAGATTATTTTAGATTTACAGGATCTGCAGTATTTTGCTTTTAGCTTATCGTGGCGAATATTTTCTGGAAAAATTGACGTTTGATTGATTTATTGAAGATTTCTCTTCAAAAAAGTCTTTGACGGTTTTATCTCTTACCTGTGAGATTTCTACCACAGCACCCCCATGACAGTGCCACATAATGCTCATAATGTCCCAGACACTGAAACATATGCAGTAAGTGATGTGCATCCAAAGTGTAAGAGGAATATTACCAACACTGCAAACAACAAGTAAATGTGCTGTAAATTCTGCCTGTCCTGAAGCTGGTACAATAAAAGCATTAATCAGGGAAGTAATTAGATACCACAGTGCAACAATAATATCATTCCCAGCACTGCCTGCAGCAGAAAAACAAACTAAATAGCACAGGATTGTTTACTGCCTACTGAGTGGTCTCCAACACTCTCACAGTACGGTGAAGTTTATAGCAAACTCCAGAGTAGTTACAGGAGGTATATAGGAATGAGAAGAGGTCATTCAGCACCTCAAACCCATTCAATGTAATTATGACTGAATTTTAACAAAGAAGTGAGTATTTCCTATGTCCTGGGGAGAGACGTTCAGACTTCTATCATTGGAAACATCCTACATGTAAACAGTCTTCTTTCCAGAATGCTCATGCTCTGATTTTAAGTTCTGCCCCCAGGTCCTACACATCCACATCATTCAAGAAAGAGTCTTTCTATCCACCCTGGTTATTCCTTTCAAAATCCAAACATGCCAGTCGCATCATTCCTCTATGTATGACAGTCCAGAGAATATGCGACTAAGTAATGCGATCTCTCCTCGGAATTTAACTCTTGAAACCATGATAATGGCCTGGTGAACATGCCTGGAATGAAGAACAATGGAGATTATGGCCAGGATTGTCCTCACGATCGTGAGAGTCGCTAGTTTAGCCAAAACTATGCTGATGTCACAATATCAGAAGTGCCAACACCCAAAAATCAGTCTGCAAGGGGAATGAAGAAGATTGCACTTTGTACATCCGTGATGTACATGTTAAAGTGTAACTGCCTGCAAGCAGTTTGAAAATTTGCTTAATGGAATCTATCAAACAAGGCATAGTTTTGGTACAAGGCTTGTACTTTTCAGCATGAGGTCTAACACTGCTGGACTTCTTTGGACAAGTAGGGTACATTGTTTGAGTACCCTTTTGGAGAGGCTTAGTACAATTTCAGGGAGTAATGTGCCCCTTAGAAAAGCAAAACAATGACAGTAATGTGAGTAAAAAGCAGATAAATTCATTGGAACTATAAAACAAATTAGCTTTCAATTTAAAAACAAGAATAGACTGCTGTGACTGCCTACAATTTCACTCACTGTCAGTTGACATTAGCCTGTTGATACCTGTTCAGGGATTACAGCTGCATGACTGTTTGGCTCTAGTACGGAATGTGGATCTTGCTTTATAGCCAATCCCTAATTGCCCTTGAGCTGAGGCTTGTTTGGCCATTTCAGAGGGCAATCAAAAGTCAACTACATTGCTGTGGGTTTGGAGTCACATCTAGGATGGCAGATTTCTTAGCCGAAAGGACATCAGTGAAACAGATGGGTACTTATGGAAATCATTGCACGGGGTCATCATTAGGTTTGCTGTTAATTCCAGATTTTATGACATTCAAACTTCAACATTTGCTGTTGTGCTCATGTCCCCAAAACATTGGCCTGGTCCCATGGATTATGACACTGGTGAAATTAGCGCCATGCCACACCTTCCTCCTCACCCCAAAACCATAACCTATTGTCATTACTGTGTGGCCTTGTGAGTTCACAGTTTGATCAACAACATTCCAGTGGTTATAACATTACTAAATCAGGGTTATAAATAAACTATTTGTATTATTATCATTTTGACACTTGGAGCAATGTAAACACAGAAAATGAAAATTTTGTGAATGTGTGTGTTTATATTTTAAAGCAGTAATGACTAAGAACTGTATTTATGTATTTTTTTATTTACTCATAGGATGTGGACAGCATTGGCTAGGCCAGCATTTATTACCAGACCCTAATTGCCCTCCATCATTAGGTCAGAAGTGGGGGTGTTCTCTGCTGATTGCACAATGGCATTAGGGAGGGAATTACAGGATTTTGACCCAGCAACAGTGAAGGAATGGCAATATATTTCTAAGCCAGGATGATGAGTGGCTTAGAGGGGAACTTGCAGGGGGTGGTGTTCCTCTGTATCTGCTGCCCTTGTCCTTCTGGATGAAGGTGATTGTGGGTTTGGAAGGTGCTGTCTGAGGATCTTTGGTGAATTTCTGCAGTGCATCTTGTAGATAGTACATCTTTAGCAGCATTCACAACTCCTCAGACACTGAAGTAGTCATGTTCAAATGCAACAAGATCTGGACAATATCCAGGCTTGGGCTGGCAAGTGGCAAGTGACATTTGCGTCACACAAGTGCCAGGCTATGACCGTCATCAATAAGAGACAATCTAACCACCACCCCTTGACATTCAATGTTGTTACTATCACTAAATCCCCCACCAGCAACATGCTGGGGGATATCGTTGACCAGAAGCTCAGCTGGACTTGCCACATAAACACAGTGGCCACAAGATCAAGTCAGAGACTAGGAGTTCTGCAGTGAGTAACACACCTCTGACTCCCCAAAGCCTGTTCACCATCTACAAGGCACAAGTTAGGAGTGTGATGGAATACTCCCCACTTGCCTGGATGGGTGCATCTCCGACAACACTCAAGAAGCTTGACGCCATCCAGGGCAAAGCAGCTCACTTGATCGGCACCACATCCACAAGTATCCACTTCCTCCACCACCGACACTCAGTAGCAGCAGTGTGTACTATCTACAAGATGCACTGCAGAAATTCACCAAAGCTCCTCAGACAGCACCTTCCAAACCCACAACCACTTCCATCCAGAAGGACAAGGGCAGCAGATACAGAGGAACACCACCACCTGCAAGTTCCCACTCATCATCCTGACGTAGAAATATATTGCCATTCCTTCACTGTTGCTGGGTCAAAAACCTGTAATTCCCTCCCTAATGCCATTGTGGGTCAACCAAAATCAATTGTACTGCAGCGGTTCAAGATGACAGCTCACCACCACCTTCTCAAGGAGCAACTAGGGGTGGGCAAAAAATGTTGGTCTGGCCAGTGACATCTACACCCCATAAAATGATTTTTTTTAAGAGTCAACCACATTGTTGTGGGCTTGGAGTCATATGCAGATCAGATATTTCTTACCTAAAGGACATTAGCGAACAAAGTGGGCTATTTTATGACAATAGTTTCAAAGTCATTATTCCAGAATTTTTTCAAGATTGAATTCAAACCCTTCCTGCCACAGTGGGATTCAAATCCGGGGAATACAGCCTGGGTCTATGGAATAACTGTCCAGCAATGATATCAGTGGGCTATCACCACTCTGATGGGAGATTGAGCTGAATTTGAATCTGAACTCTGTCTATGGTAGATACTAGGCAGATTTATATACAGGGCATAGATCGTATGGTTGGGGGACATGGATGATACTAAGTTGGTAGAGTGGATGAGGTGGGTACAAGAACATGGATTGGCATGGAACATACAAAGAGCCATGAGGAATACTTTGGAGGTGTTAAGAGGCCATTGGCTGTGGGGTGTCAGTCTTCGAGAGGTAATGAGGTATAAGAATGCCACCGGGATGCACAGGGAACGGTATGGCATAGATAAAGCATGGGAAATGTATTGGGGACGAGGTAGGGTTAGGGGTTAGGGGTTAGGGGTTAGGAGTTAGGGCTAGAGCAAAGGTTTCTTCATTGTTTAATTGTTTTTTTTTGTAACGGCTGTTATTAAATCCTGAGGTTTTATATCTCAGTTGCTTTCATATCTGAACAACCAGCACCCTTCCCCTGCATCATTCCCAGCGGCAGCAGCTCTGACTCCTGGCAGTACCCATTGGAGCCTGGAACCAACACAGGAACATCTGAGGCACTTTTTCCCCAGTTGGGTTTGTAGCTTCCACAACCCTGGATTCATGCCTAGAAAATGAAAATTCAGGCCAAGAGCAATATATTTCATTGACTGTGTATTATAGATGGAGGGCTGGACCTGCATCATCAAACATCCAGATCAACATGTTATGGATCAGCAGGAAGTCACTAACTTCGTGCTAAGTGATCCCTGAGTTTCCTCATGATTCAGTGAGTCCGAATGTGGTGTGTTGAATCCTACTGCAGAGTTCTGAGCACCAATAATTAACCTGGTGCTCCAGCACAACGCCAAGAGAGGGCTGGCTGCCTGATGCAGTACTTTTTCAATGAGACTCTGACGAATACATGGGTTGATGGAAGGCAGTTTATGGCTGTTTACTCTGAAAAAAAACAGAAAACTAACAAAGCTTTGCCCAACATCAAGAGAAAAAGTGGCTATCATGTTGGGCTTAAATGTGGTATTGTCAAATCGGATCATGAGCAGCTAATCGTTAAGTGTTAATTGGACATGCCAATGTGGAATTGAAGTGGAAAGGTATATGAAAAGCAGGCCCAATGCAAAAAGAACCTGTTTGGATGGGGTGGGGTGGGTAATAGGAGGGGGTTGTGGCGTGACCTGCCTGAGGTTGAGAGTCACTGAGAACTGCCTGCTTGTGCCAACTACATGGGGCCACCTGGACTTGTTTCCTGCATGTTTTCTGAGGGCAACTAACGTAGGACAAGGACATAGAACAGTACAGCACAGTACAGGCCCTTCATCTTACAATGTTGTGCCAACCTATTATCCTACTCTAAGATAAATCTACCCTGCATACCCTATATTTCACTATCATTCATTTGCCTAGCCAAGAGTTGCTTAAATGCCCCTAACGTATCTTTACTATATTACCGCCACTGACAGGTCATTCCATGCACCCACCACTCTTTGTGTAAAGAACCTACCTCTGACATCTCCCCTGTACTGGTCACCAAGTCACCACTGGTCACCAAGCTCCAGGCTGAATACTTTCCATCTACTACTACCCTCTGTCTTCTACTGGACAGGCAATTCTGCACCCAGACAGCCAAATTTCTCTGAATCCCATGCCTCCTTACTTTCTGAACGAGTCTACCATGAGGAACCGCATCATATGCCTTGCGAAAATCCATATGCATCAAATCCACTGCTCAACCTTCAACTATGTGATTCGTCACATCCTCAAAGAATTCAATCAGGCTTGTGGGCATGACCGGCCCCTCACAAAGCCATGTTGACTATTTCTAATCAAACTGTGCTTTTCCAAATAATCAGAAACACTGTCTCTCAGAATCCTCTCCATTAATTTGCCCACCACAGGAGTAAGACTGACTGATCTGTAATTCCCAGGATTATTCCAGTTCCCTTTCTTGAACAAAGGAATGACATTTTCCACCCTCCAATCATCTGGTACAACTCCAGTGGGCAGTGAGGATGCAAAGATCAGCATCAAAGGGGCAGCAATCTCTTCCCTTGCTTCCGGTGGTAACCTTGGGTGTATCCCTTCTGGCCCAGGGGACTTAGATATCTTTATGTCTTTCAAAATTTCTAGCACTTCCTCCTTCCTAACATCAACCTGTTTGAGCATATCTCCTGTTTCATACTGTCCTCAAGTCCCTCTCACAGGTGAATACTGAAGCAAAGTATTCATTAAGGACCTCCCCTACTTCCTTCAATTCTGCACACAAGTTCCCTCCACTATCCCTGAATGGCCCTATCCTCACTCTGTGTTCCTCACATAAGTATAGACACCTTGGGGTTTTCCTTATCCTACCCACCATGGCTTTTTCATACATCCTTCTAGCTTTCCTAAGTCCATTCTTCAGTTCCTTCCTGGCTACACTGTAGACCTCTGGAGCCCTGTCTGATCCTTGCTTCCTCAACCTTAAGTAAGCTTCCTTCTTCCTCTTGACTAGATGTATTGAAGTAATTATGAATCACATTATGCAGCATGGAACTTTAAATTCAGAATAGTATTAATATTGGGGATTTTGCCCCAATCATTGCAGCTCACACCACTGGCCTGGGGTTCATAAGGCCAGTGCTGTGGAATCTGAGATACAGTTCCAAATGGTATCATCAGCAAAAGTCGCCGACAGACAGAAAGGCAGTGTGATATTCAACTGCCTATCTCAGTTGGTCACATATACAGATATATACGTCTTGGAAGAATAAACTAACAATTATTAATTCATAAATATACTGAGTATTTTAACCCAATAAATTAGCAATATATTGAGGTGTACGTGTCATCTTGTATTAATTTTGATCACGCTTCATAAAAACCCATTAAATACTTTCAGCCTAGCGATGTACTGAAACAGGAAAATAAAAAATTCAACAGTTCAAATTTGACCCGAGAAGAAGACTTCTGACATTCCAGACCAGAGAATGACAATGAAAAGTGTTGTAGTTCACGGGCATGTCACTGCTTAATTTAAGTTAGTGTTCAGCAAAGTCACAAATCTGAAATAACATAGAAGATAGAACAAAGAACATAGAACATAGAACATTACAGCACAGTACAGGCCCTTCAGCCCTCGATGTTGTGCCAACCTGTCATACCGATCTCAAGCCCATCCAACCTACACTATTCCATGTACGTCCATATGCTTGCCCTTTGACAACTTAAATATACCTAAAATTGGTGAATCTACTACCGTTGCAGGCAAAGCGTTCCATTCCCTTGCTACGCTCTGAGTAAAGAAACTACCTCTGACATCTGTCCTATATCTTTCCCGCCTCAATTTAAAGCTATGCCCCCTCGTGCTCGACGTCACCATCCTCGGAAAAAGGCTCTCCCTATCCACCCTATCTAACCCTCTGATTATTTTATGTGTTTCAATTAAGTCACCTCTCAACCTTCTTCTCTCTAATGAAAACAGCCTCAAGTCCCTCAGCCTTTCCTCGTAAGACCTTTCCTCCATACTAGGCAACATCCTAGTAAATCTCCTCTGCACCCTTTCCAAAGCTTCCACATCCTTCTTATAATGCGGTGACCAGAACTGTACATAATACTCCAAGTGCGGCCGCACCAGAGTTTTGTACAACTTCACCATAACCTCTTGGTTCTGGAACTCGATCCCTCTATTAATAAAAGCTAAAACACTGTATGCCTTCTTAACAGCCCTGTCAACCAAACAGGAATTGCAAGAAATGCACCAAACGTTGGGTGTTATCTGCAAAGAGAGAAATCAGATGATCTTTTCCTACACTGTGATCTGTTGCAATAAAGAGCAAACACTCAAAATGTCCAATCATTTCAATTACAGTTAGAGCAGGACACTTAGAAATTACCAGAAGCTCGAGACTGATTTTACTTCCAGTATTTGGGAAGTTTATATCTAAATATCACAGACAAAAGAGACACAATGGCAAAGCTTTTTGTCATAGGCTCATCAGGACAGAGTCACGAGAATACCATGTCTCACAGGGAATAAGAAGTTATTCTGCATGAGACGTCTGTATTGAGCTGTTCACAAGTGCAGTCAGACTGATAGATGTGTTGCCATGGAGAAGGTATCAGCAAATGCTGAACTGCCGAGCTTTTGTTTAAATTTAAATCATGCTTGATTTACATCAACTCCCTCTACTCTCTTCAACCTTTAATACCCTCCCTTCCAATTCCTCACCTGTTTCTCTCTGCATCCCTCTCCTATCCCCCCTCCAACTCCTTCCTATCTTCCTCTCCATCGCCCTCACATCCTCCTTTCCATCCACCTCCTGTCTCCCTTTCCATCCCCTCCTATCTCACTCTCCCTTTCCATTCTCCTCCTATACCCATCCTATCTCCCTCACAGACCCCGTCTATATCCCTCCTATCTCCCCCTCCGATCCCTCTCTCTATTGCCCTCCTACTCTCCTCCATCCCCTCCTATCTCCCTCTCCATCTCCCTCATCTCCTCCTTTCCATCCACCTCCTGTCTCCCTTTCCATCCCCTCCTATCTCACTCTCCCTTTCCATTCTCCTCCTATACCCATCCTATCTCCCTCACAGACCCCGTCTATATCCCTCCTATCTCCCCCTCTGATCCCTCTCTCTATTGCCCTCCTACTCTCCTCCATCCCCTCCTATCTCCCTCTCCATCTCCCTCATCTCCTCCTTTCCATCCACCTCCTGTCTCCCTTTCCATTTCCATCCCCTCCTATCTCACTCTCCCTTTCCATTCTCCTCCTATACCCATCCTATCTCCCTCACAGACCCCTGTCTATATCCCTCCTATCTCCCCCTCCGATCCCTCTCTCTATTGCCCTCCTACTCTCCTCCATCCCCTCCTATCTCCCTCTCCATCTCCCTCATCTCCTCCTTTCCATCCACCTCCTGTCTCCCTTTCCATTTCCATCCCCTCCTATCTCACTCTCCCTTTCCATTCTCCTCCTATACCCATCCTATCTCCCTCACAGACCCCTGTCTATATCCCTCCTATCTTCCCCTCCGATCCCTCTCTCTATTGTCCTCCTACTCTCCTCCATCCCCTCCTAACTCACTCTCCATCCCCCTCATAGCCGTCTCTCCATCCCCTTCCTATCTCTGTTTCCTCTGTTTACCCTGGCAGAAGGGGAAACCAGTACAAAAAAAACAAATCATCCTGAATGTATTGGTTGCCCTGGAATTATATTAAAGGATATGACAAGATGTGTCAAATGAGCAGGGAACAAAGCATTAAAATCAGCCTGAAACATCAGTGATTGATGTACCTGAATTGAATTGTCACATGTACCCAGATGAATACAGTGGTAAGTTTACAAGTTGTCACTTATGGCACCATCTTAGGTACAAGATACCGAATACTTCAGTACAAGTTCTCACAACAAAAATGAGAAAAATAAAGAAATGAAAGATTCAGAATATTGGTCTTTCCAACCCAGTCCACACCAGCACCGAGCCTCTAGTCTGCACCGGGCCTTGGATCACCTCGAGGCTAAGAGTCCACTCTGAGGCCATGTTGGGCCAAAAGAATGTCACACTGGACTGAGATACCACCATGGGCCACCATGAGACTACTGCATCAAGCCGCTGAGAGACCGCCATGGGCCACCATGAGACTGCTGCATCAAGCCGCTGAGAGACCGCCATGCTGGGTGAATACTGAGGCTGATAGTTCGATTCCATGCTGAGGCCAGGAGACCGAGTCCGCACTGGGGCCAAGCGTTTAGAACATCGCTGAATAAAGAAGTGAAAAAATATACAACAGTGAACAAGAAAGGAGAAGAAACAAATGGAGCTGATGAGCTCCAACTGAATTGTCCCACTGCGTTACCATCTAGAAGAGGTACTACCTAGACCCATCCTTACCTCTGTACCCTTCTCCAGTAGCTACACCCCTAGCAATCTCCATAACCTCCTCCACAATCTATATAATCTGAAATATTGAGGGAGCCTGCAATCAGAAGCAGGACAAGGTGTTGTTGCAATAAATCCAGGGATTATTCCTGGATCATTCCTGCCCATTCTGGCTGGTTTCAACATAAATCTAAAGAAGGCAAAAACTCAGCTGCAGGTTGATGAGGTCAATCTGGAAAACTGAAAGTTAAGATTCTCCCACATGCCCAGCCTGCCAGAGATGGAGCACCGGATAGAAAAGACTGATGTAGATTAAAAATATGAATCTATGAAAAATTTTCCTGCTTGACCAATGGAATATGATTGTTCATATAGAGCCAGGAGTCATGAAGCTCATGTTTTAGGCTGAGTCTCATCACCCAACAATTATTGAACACCGGCTCAGCATCAAGTGAGGTATTTGTTCTAGCTCTGGGTAGCACACCTTCAGAAGGATGTGATGGTCTGGAAATATTCACAAGGACAGCCCCACGGATAGAAATTGGGGCTGTTTTCCTCAGAGAAGAGAGAGCTGAAAGGAGGTTTGATCAAGATTTTCATATCATGAAATATCAAGAGGGAGTAAATAGGGAGAAACTGTTTCCATTGGTGGAAGGTGTGACAATAAGAGGGCATAGGATGAAAATAATTGATAAAAGAAACAATGAAAGCATGAGCAAACATTTTTTATCAAGCAGCAACCAGTTGGGATCTGGACTGCAGTGCCTGAGTGTGAGGAGGAGGCAGTTTTAAATGAAGTATTAAGAAAGAATTGGATCATTATCTGAAAAGAAAGAAGGTACAGGATTATGGAAAGAAGGTGGGGGAGTGGCATTAAGTAAGATCTTCCTTCGGGAGCTGGAAAAAACATAATGGGTGCAGTGGCCTCCTCCTGTGATGTACATTCTCTGATTATTGCTGAAAAGGGATAGACACTGTTGAAGTTTAGCATTACTCACTCATCAGGACTGACACAAGGATGCCAAATTTCAAAGGGAACAACAATTTCTACTGATTCAAAATGGTGGGTTAACTGGTTAGCACGTCAACTCTGAATGGTTGAGGCTTCGCCTTCAAGAAAGTATGAGGGAGCTTTGATCTCCTACATTTTTGTTTTGATCAAAATGCTGCAATACCTAGGCAAGTTCCTTTTACCTGCAGGGAGACAGCTCCTTTTCGATGAATATATGGAGCTTTGAACAAGTGTAAGGGAGCTACATTATGAACGCAACTGAGTATCTTAAGTGGATCCTTGCTAGCTAGCAACATAGCAAATCATCCCAACAAGTGTATTGTCAATGGAAATTATATTGAGACAGAGCCACAGAAAGGGATTATAGGGTGGGTGGCAAAAGCTTCTCTCTGAGCAGGTTGTAAGGAGCTCCTTGTTTGGTGACAACAGAGGAAAGAGGCAGAGATGTTTACAGAGAGAATTCCAGAGTATGTGGTCAGGCAGCTGAAGGCTAATGATGGAACAAATAAAATCATGGATGTACAAAAATTCAGAATTGGTGAAACATCAAAGTCCCACTGTAAGCCTGGTGGAGATTACAGAGAAAGGGAGAGATTTGTAAATAAAGATGAAGATTTTAAAATGGAGCCAACATAAATATGGGGCATTAGTAGACAGAGGTTGGTGGCTGAATATAACGACACGAGCTCAGTTACCGCAGAAAAGATTCCGCCATCAGAGGTTAATGAAAGATGGATAACAGCAAGATTTCCAGGAGAACAGTGGCATAGTCAGTTGGAGGTAACAAAGGTATAGGAACAAAGGAGCAGGAATAGACCATTCAGCCCCTTGAGCCTGTCCCACCATTCAATGAAATTGTGCCTGATCTGTGGCCTAAATCCACATTCCTGCCTTCAACCCATATCCCTGAATACCATGTATTAACAAAACAAATTATCTTTCTCAGATTTAAAATGAACAACTGATCCAGCAACTACTCTGTTTTGTTGAAGAGAGTTCCAAACTTTGAGCATCACGATGTGTAGAAAAGTACGTGTCGAAAAGTATGTGTAGGGAAGTGTCTATACAGAAGTATGGGTGAGGATTTCAATAGCTGATGAGCTGACCGTGGATCAGAATCTATTGATGTTGCAGCATGGGAAAATATGGTCTTATGGTGAATCTGAGAGATGGATGAGAGCCCAACTTGGAGTCAAACCAAACACAGTTTAGGCATCTAGCACGGTATATTGTCTGCCTGGAATAACTATCCAAATGCAATCATTACAGTGCTTATTCAAATGATTATTTAACAGTCCAATTTAGCATTCCTCCACAAAAGGGGAAGGAAAATATTGACAAACCTCAGAGAGGACAAGGAATAAATGTCTGCTTATAAAAGGCTTGTCTGGTTATTTGACTTCCACGCAAATCCTCGAATGAATAAAAATAAATTGTGCTCAGTATTTTTGATCATGCTTTACTGTTCGAATTCCACTTAGACCTCTATCCTATGACACCACATCTTTGTTTTTTTTTCAGTTATATTGTTGAAATAACTCAAACGTGAGTGCTTTAAATGGGACTTCAAAAATCCCAGAATCGATGTTTATCAAAATATTTTATTGTTTACTGAAAGTGCCAAAATTCATGCTTTTGCAAAGTAATGATAAAACCATTCCAACAGAAGGTCCTTTGAATTCCATGCTGTGGTTATGGTCAAATTCCTGACTCACGGTATTTTCTTTCATAAAATGAAACACACTCCACGATCCCATTGCAGGGAACAAAATTACATCAACCTCAAGTCGGGCCTTTATTTTGTGCTACTTTCAACTCGAGCCAGTCTATTATAGTGTTATGAATCACTGCAACCAGGATTACTAACAATGCATCTGCCCTCATCCTTTGGCTGAGAGAAGAAAATGGAATATCTTTCATGTCAGCATTTTTACATTCAATCGAGCAGATATTTCGGTCCAGGGAGTGCAGCAGAATGAAATATTTTTCTCAAGGATCCTAAGAAGAATTGAACAATTGAGAGGCAGCTGCAAACACATTTGCTCTACTCTGAGACATTTAAACATTTAAGCAAATTGGTCTTTAGCAAGTGTTTGCAAATGTTATTCTCATCTTGTCTGCATGCTCCATGGTGTCTCTGACTCCTTTCTTTATATTCTGTGCCTGTTTTGCTTTGGCACAATGTCTGCGTCTGTGGTTCAATGCCCCCTTCACCTCCAACTCTCAAAGGGGAAGTCTCTCCACCTTAATCAGTTTGTACAGGTTTGATTACTTGTTACTTTGGTTAGACCCTCAGCATGTTATTCCAGCCATTTGGCTGGTATCTAGCACCATCTTATTTTTGATATTTTGTAATTATATTTCTGCCTCAATTAATTGGATTGTGGCTGATCCCTTTACTTCCTATTTAGCTGTTGACACTTTACTCATTTTAGACACTTTGATCACCTGCAAAGGTTTGTTATTCAGCCTGCCACCACTCTGCTCACACCATTTATACTGTCTTTTGGCACTCGTAACTCCCTAGAATTATCTGGCAAAGATCTTTTTGCTTATAAACTCTGTGCCTGTGCATCCCCCTCCACTTCACCTGATGAAGGAGCAGTGCTCCAAAAGCTTGTGATTTCAAATAGAGCTGTAGGACAATATCCTGGTGTCGTGTGACTTCTAACCTTGTCCACCCCAGTTCAACACCAACACTTCCACATCAAAAGGATAAAATTTAGGATGAAATTATGAAAAAGGCAAAACACTCCCACCATTGTAAAAACAGAGAATGTGAGAAACACACATACAAAGCATGCTGAGACTGTCCTACCCTGAGCTGAACAAGAAAGGTGGAACGATATCTTTACCTATTGACAATCCGATTTCCCAGATTGCTGAGGGAGCTGAATCATGCCCTTGGCAGTATCTTTGCAGTCATCAGCCAGTTTTAGTTTCCTAGATTAAATTTATGTTTTGATTATGCTAAATTACATTTTGCATCTACACTTAATAAAATACGGCCATTAAATCCACCACAGTGCAGCAATCAATGCTTCATTCAGGACATGTTGGCAGTCAAAAAAGACAAAATGCCCATTCTGCAGCATCAAATCCAATTTATTCTATTATTATTCCCAATTGTTTTTCTAGTTGTCAGTTGTTCATTTACACTGGATTGACTTAGTAAACTTTAGCAGAAACAACTCCAAATTGATTATGGATAAAGTATTTAACACAACGGGCATCCCAGGATGTTTCACAGGGTCCACACTTGAGACCAGGGTCCTGATTTTGTCAGAGGTCAACCTTGCATCATCCCACATTACATGAACCTGGCCATTAACATTTAGGCTTGCATTAGTTTCTGCCACAAGCTTAATGGAAATACAAGCTGATCTGCTGAGAGCAATGGGGGATCAGGAAGCTGAATGAACAAAGTTGCAGTGTACCTCGATAACAAATAAGAACTAAACAAAAAACAGATTGTGGAAAGTAAATTAGAGTGGGTCACATTAAATATAAAAAAAGCTCGTCAGGGAACGAAACATTGCAGTGAGATTGTACAGCAATTAACACACAGCCTGGCCCACAAGGCCTGTTCCCACACAGGGTACAGGTTCCCTGGGAGTGTGATGGAATACACCCCACTTAGCTTGCTGAGCCAAGGGGTGGTGATGGCTTTGTGATGTTATTACTAGAGTGTTAAACCAGAGGCCCAGGTAATGCCGGGGGGCTCATGTTCAAATCCTGCTATGGCGAATGGAGGCATTTGAATGAATCTAAAACCAGGATGAAAGAGTGCAATGATGACTATAAAACTGTGGGAGTCTTGTTTGGTGGCTTTATCAAGTTGATACCCCATTTTCAGGTTTGCCTGGCGCTCCTCCTGGCATGCCCTCTTGTACTCTCCATTGAACCAGGGTTGATCCCTGGATTGAAGATAATGGTTGAGTGGGGGATATGCCAGGCGGCGTGGTTACAGGTTGTGCTGGAGTACAATTCTGCTGATGTTGACGGCCCACAGTGTCTTTTGGATGCCCACCCTTGAGTCGCCAAATCATTGAAAAACCTCTCCCATTGAACTAGCCAGGTTCTTCTTAATTTAAAATCAGGGTTTTGTGTCTGCACAGCCTGAGCCTGGCCACTTGTACCACTTCTGTCATGGACAAATGCATCTGCAGCTGGCAGAGATTTAATATGTTTTTCCTTTTTACATAGAAACATAGAAGATAGGAGCAGGAGGAGGCCAGTTCAGCCCTTCAAGCCTGCTCTACTATTCATCATGATCATGGCTGATCATCCAACTCAACAGCCTAATCCTGCTTTCTCCCCATAACCTTTGATCCTATTTGCCCCAAGTGTAATATTTAATCGCCTCTTGAATACATTCATTGTTTTGGCATCAACTACTTATTGTGGTAATGAATTCCACAGACTCACCACTCTTTAGGTGAAGAAATGTCTCCTCATTGCTATCCTAAATGATCTATCCTGAACCCTCAGACTGTGACCCCTGGCTCTGGACACACCCACCATCAGGAACATTCTCCCTGTCCAGTCCTGTTAGAATTTAATAAGTCTCTTCGGGATCGCCTCTCATTCATCTGAAGCCCAGAAAATATAACCCTAACCTAGTCAGTCTCTCCTCATGTATCAGTTCTGCCATCCCCGGGATCAGCCTGTTAAACCTTTGCTGCACTCCCTCAAGAGCAACAGCATCCTTCCTCAGAAAAGGAGACCAAAACTGCACACAATATTCTAGACGTGGTCTCACCAAAACCCTGTATAACTGCAACAACACATCCCTGCTCCCATACTTGAAACCTTTCACAATGAAGGCCAACATACCACTTGCCTTCTTTATAACCTACTGCACCTGTATATTTACTTTCAGTGATTGGAGCACAAGGACACCCAGGTCCCACTGTACACTCCCCTCTCCCAATGGACAGCCATTCAGGTAGTAATCTGCCTTCTTGTTTTTGCTTCCAAAGTGAATAACCTCACATTTATCCATATTATACTGCATCTACTATTTGATTTGCCCTCTCACCCAACCTGTTGAGATTATACAGAAGGATCTCTGCATTCTCTTCCCAGTTCACTCACCCACCTAACTTGGCATATCTGCAAACTTTGAGATTTTTTTTGTTCTCTCAGCTAAATCATTAATAAAAATTGTGAATAGCTGGGGTTCCAGCACCGATTCCTGTGGTGCGCCACTAGTTACTGCTGGTTAATTTGAAAAGATACCATTACTTCCTGCTGTTTGTTTCCTCCCTGCCAACCAGTTTCCTATCCATCTCAATACACTTCCCCCAATCCCACGTGCTTTAACCTTGCGCAATAATCTCTGATGCGGTACTTTGTCAAACACTTTCTGAAAGTCCTAATATACTACATCGACTGGCTCCCCCTAGTCAACTCTACCAGTTACATCTTCACAGAATTCCAACAGATTTTTCCTTTTCAACCTCCCCTCATCACTGTCAACTTAACCTCGCCACTGTCAACCTACCCTTACCATTGTCAACCTCCCCTCGCCACTGTCAACCTCCCCTCGCCACTGTCAACTTCCCCTTACCACTGTCAACCTCCCCTCATCACTGTCAACTTAACCTCACCACTGTCAACCTACCATTACCATAGTCAACCTCCCCTCACCACTGTCAACCTCCCCTCGCCACTGTCAACCTCCCCTCGCCATTGTCAACCTCCCCATTGTCAACCTCCCCTCGCCACTGTCAACCTCCCCTCACCACTGTCAACGAACCCTCACCACTGTCAACTTCCCCTCGTCATAGTCAACTTAACCTCGCCACTGTCAACCTCCCCTCGCCATTGTCAACCTCCCCTCGCCACTGTCAACCTCCCCTCGCCACTATCAACCTCCCCTCGCCATTGTCAACCTCCCCTCGTCACTGTCAACCTCCCCTCACCACTGTCAACGAACCCTCACCACTGTCAACCTCCCCTCACCATAGTCAACTTAACCTCGCCACTGTCAACCTACTCTCGCCACTGTCAACCTCCCCTCGCCACTGTCAACCTCCCCTCGCCACTGTCAACCTACCCTCACCACTGTAACCTACATCCACACAGGTTTTCAAAGTCTTCCTTCAGAAGATGTCATCAACTTAGTCTTTGTACATCAACAACTCAGACACATCAACAATGGAAATCTGCAATGTGACCCACAGAGTAATAATGGAGTTCTGCGTTTTCTGTTACTCTGTGTTTACTTCCTAATAGCTTCAATGTTAATGAAGAGGTTTCGTCAGGAGATGGGGATTCTCTCAGCTCTCCAAGCTACTTTGCGCTTTCCAGACAGGGACCTGGATGGTATTTGCCATTTTTGATGTGGACAGGTGCCTTGGCTGTAGCTGGCTTTAATCTCATGGGTACTGTGGATGTACAGGTAATGGAAGGAAACTTTCTACAGGTGTCGTATCTCCAGATGCGGTTTTCATTATAACTGCTCTCATCACATGGCTGGCTTTGAGATTAATTCACATGACACCAGGTCATAGTCCAACAGGTTGATTTGGAATCACTTTTCTGGAGCACTGCTCCTTTACTTGATGTAGGAGTAGCACTCTGAAAGCTTATGATTTCAAAAACACCTGTTGGGCAATAACCTGGTGATGTGTAACTTTTGACTTTGTCCACTCTAGTCCAACACCAGCACCTTCACATCATGCCTTTGAGATTGCATAACTTGAAACAAACAATTTATACAAATGAATGTCTTTATCTTTCTCATTACTACTGTTCGCCTCAGGCTGTGTGAGGATCCCAGCAATGTTGTGGTGAAGGCTTTATAATGGCACTTCTAACATAAAATACATTGAGTCTTTTGCAAATTGGTTACCAGTAAATCAGGATCACATGGCCCCAATAGGCACAAGCTCTGCTACTGCAGCAATGCTATGGAAACCCATTCATTCCTAATGTGGTTGTTGTTGCAATTAGACTCACTCTTCTAGTCCATGCCCTGTTGCTATTCATGCTGCGAGGCCCTTGACAGTGCCCACATCAGAAGGTGGCTGGCGGCATTCTCCACACACCTTGCTGAATGGTCCTCTCAGTGGTGATCTCAACTCTGTACAGATGGAGGTCCTGGAAGTGGTTTCTTAATTGGCTGCCTTTGAGAAGGTCACACCTATCCAATAACCCACCACTTCAAGGTTCTGACACAGAACTGGGGCTGACGTTGGATACATAATGGGATAATTCAATCCTTACAGAACAGCATGCAAACCTACTAATTCATGTGATGAGCCAACGTTTATTGCCTGTCACTAGTTGGCCTTGAGAAGATGGTGATGAACTGTCTACACAGACCGCTGTAGTCCATATGATGTGGGTTGCCCCGAAATTCTGTTAGGAATGAAATTCTATAATCTTGACCCAGTGACACTACGGAAATTGCAACATACTCCAAGTCAGGTTGGTGAGTGACTTGGAGCAGAACTTGCAAGGGACTGATGTTCCCATGTATCTGCTGCTCTAGTCTTTCTAGATGGAAGTGGTCGCGGATTTGGAAGGTGTTGTCTAAGAATCTTTGGTGAATTTCTGTAGTGAATCTTGTAGGTAGTGCAGACTGTTGCTATTTGGTGTCAATGGATATTTATGGATGTGGTACCACTTAAGTGGGCTGCTTTTCCTGGTTGGTGGCAAGTGTCTTCCGTGTTGCTGGAGCTGAGCCTATCCAGGCAAACAGGGACTATTCCATCGAATGTCAAGGGGGCATAGTTAAATTCTCTTGGTGGAGATAGTCAATGTCTGGCATTTACGTGGTGTGAACGTTGCTTTCTATTTGTCAGCCCAAAGCTGAATACTGTCCAGATCTTGTTGCTTCAGTATCTGAGAACATCACGTAATCATTAGTGAACATCTCCACTTCTGACCTTATGATGGAGGAAGGTCACTGATGAAGCAGGTGAAGATAGTTGGGCCTAGGAAACTTCCTTAGATGTTAAACTTGATGTTAAAAATTCAATAACTGATTCTGGAAACAGAAAACTAGAGAAAGATGCTTCATAGAATCTCACCCCATTAATACAAATCACTATTTTTAGAACTTCTTAATTTATATTTAAGTGTATAACATCTTGAAGTATTCAAATTGATTTTCAACATATGACATGTAAAGCTTTGAGGAGTCTGACGTGTTTTCTAAAAGTATGACTGCTCAATGTTTGATTTTGACAGCTAATATGATAATTACTCGTTCACAAGAAAAGAGAGGAGAAAAAGAGATTGGAGGAGAAATCCAGCTCATGATATTAGCGCGAGCACACACTGCCTCACGGATCACATGTTTGCTTCCAATAGCAGCGACAGAACTCTATGATGGAGAGGCCTGCGACACACCCTTCACATTCTGCTTATAGCCTAAAATGGATACCTTCCTTCTGGGCATTAAGGGATTCTCCAGACTGCCTGCGGTAGCCCCTGTGGGATCCCTCCAGGAGATTCTGTGTAACATTTTG
The DNA here is from genome assembly GCF_030684315.1 of Stegostoma tigrinum. NCBI lineage: Eukaryota > Metazoa > Chordata > Chondrichthyes > Orectolobiformes > Stegostomatidae > Stegostoma > Stegostoma tigrinum. Next base: position 367,497 of record NC_081355.1, read on the forward strand.
TTGAGCAGGAATCCTGAGCAGAAATTGAAATCTATTACATCTATTGTACAATATCACATGCTTATCACTGAATGCTTGTTAAATAAAAACCTTAAATAACCACTTTTCTATTGTAAGTGATAAAAGTGTTGCTCTTGCAGTGAACCATAATTAAAACAAAATATAGATGAGGAAGAATTACAAAGCAATAGTAAAAGGAAAGCCCGTAAACTGCATTACAAAAAAAACTATTAGCATTTGGTAAACCCATCTTAATTGATTATGGATTGAATGTTGGTTAAGCACCATCCTTCCTCCTGTTTTCTGTTAATTGCTCCTCTTATCTACTGCTGTTGGAGTAGCCATTACTTTAATGGGGATAAATCTTCCGCTTTTATTATTCACCTCAATTTGTTTAACAGAATATTTAAATCTAACATTTAACTTCTCATCTGGACATCAGACTAGCTGTATTTGCACTCATAGATTGAGAACAAGTTGTGAATGGGTTGTGGATGAGGTGACAAATCCTGGTTCCCCCTTCAACTGGAATACCATCCCAGTGTTGGGACAGCTGGACAGACTATAAAACACATATTGGGTTATGAGGATAATCTGCTAAAGTGGGGCTTTCAATTACTTTTTCATGGGAAGCGGGTGTTGCTGGCTGGATCAGCATTTATTGCCCATCTCAAATTACATCAGAGAAGGTGATGGTGAGCTGCCTTCTTGAACTGTTGCAGTCTATGTGCTGCAGATATACCTACAAAACTGTTAGGGATGGAGTTCCAGGAATTTTCCCCAGTTTCAGTGAAGGAAGGGTGATATATTTCCAAGTCAGGACAGTGGGTGGCTTAGAGGGCAACTTGCAGTGGGTGGTGTTCCCATATATCAACTGTATTTGACAGTAGCAGTTGTGGGTTTTCAAGGTGTTGCTTAAGGAGTCTTGGTGAAATTCTGCAGTGCACACTGTAGATGGTTTCCCTGCTGCTACTGAGTGTTGGTGGTGGAGGGAGTGGATGTTTGTGGATGTGGCACCAATTAAGCGGACAGCTTTGGTCTGGTTAGTGACAAAATCTCTTGAGTGTTGTTAGAGTTGAACCCATCTAGGCAAGTAGGGAATATTCCATCACACTCTGAACTTGTCTCTCGTAGATGGTGGACAGGCTTTGGGGAGTCAGGAGGTGACCTACTCCCTGCAGTACTTCTAGCCTCTGAGCTGTTCATGTAGCCACAGTATTTTTATGAGTCTATCTGAGTTTCTGGTCAATAATAACCATCAGGATATTTACGGGGTGGGGGGGTGGTTAATGATGGTAATGCTACTGGATGTCAAGTAGAAATGGCTAAATTTTCTTTTGTTGGCTACAGTCATTACCTGATGCTTCTGTGGTACAAGTATTGCTCGTCACTTAGTAGGAGTTGTTAGTGAGATCATAGTGATCTTCTCAGAATAGTGGGAAACTTTTCAGGGACCTTTAAAGTCTTGTTCAGATCTTAGTTCTTACAATCACTCACTGATAGTGGCTCAGTGTTTGTGAGATTGCTTAAAGTGAGTCTGCAGCTCAGTGTGTAAACTCTTACTTTCATTGAGAACTAAATTCCTTTTTTATTTTGATAATGCAACTCACTCATGTCTGCTGGTGATGCAAGATCTTGTGCTTGCTTTAACTTGAAGTGTGTTCATGTCCAGCTCTGACTGTGGTGCTGCTGAAAACGGGAGGAGAAGATGCTGCTTCACCAACATTCAATCCATAGTCGATGAAGATGGATTTACCAAATGCTAATAGATTTTCTTTGAAGTGGTGTCTGCAGACAGGGCTGCAGATTCTAAAGCCATGCTGTGATAAGACAAAGGACAATTGATGAAAATCCTGAAGTCAGATCACTGTGACATGTTGGGGCTGTGAGAGTTGGCAAGGGGCAGGAGGTGCAAACACAGAATGTTTAAAAAGGTGAGGCAATGTACATTTAGAATCAGTTGTGAGGCTGGTGATTTGTTACAACACTGTATGAAAAGAAACAAGAATTTGGAAGAGACAGAGGTGTAAGCTGAACTTGAGGTTTTAAAGATTTCAACTCATTACTCCACCTGAAGGGTTATCTGGCCATTTGGTATATTCAAGGCCAGGTGCATGTATGTAGCTGCGAACTGGAGCCAGAGAAGTTGCCTTTGGTTTTGCTGATATTATGCTCCAGCATACTTTTCAATTTTAAACTTTGACAATTAGTCATTCTTTGGAAGGGATTGTGTTAAATGTTGGCACAATTTCCTCCTTATTTCTTCCTCTTTCATTCATTTTTATAACATTTGGTATTAGAATGACATCAGACAAGGGATTTTTCAGCTCCAGCAGGAACTCTCCGATCATAGAGGTAACAACAAGTCTCTGAACATGCGGTTCCTTAAGCAAAGTTTACTTTGAAAGCAAGCAGAATCTAACATCAGTACTGAAGCTTGATAAACCCTTTGAAGATCATTTCGAACACTGGAGGGCTCATGTTGGCCTGGATTGCAGCTGATACATAATGTCCCTGACACATTATGCTGCACACCCGATTGTTCTCAAATGCCCAATGCAAGTTTTCCAAACAAAGCTCTTTGTTACAAGAATGTTGTGGTTGGTATTTTTCACGCATTTTTAATATTGATACATATCATCAAAAAAGCCAAAATAAGCCGCAAAAATACATCATATCAGTCTATGTCAGGAGAGGTTAAGAAAAGATGAGAGATGGTCCATCCCCTATTCCCAATTCCTCCGCCTCCGCCGCATCTGCTCCCACGATAAGACCTTCCACTCCCGCACATCCCAGATGTCCAAGTTCTTCAAGGACCGCAATTTTCCCCCCACAGTGATCGAGAACGCCCTTGACCGCGTCTCCCGCATTTCCCGCAACACATCCCTCACACCCCGCCCCCGCCACAACCGCCCAAAGAGGATCCCCCTCGTTCTCACACACCACCCCACCAACCTCCGGATACAACGCATCATCCTCCGACACTTCCGCCATCTACAATCCGACCCCACCACCCAAGACATTTTTCCATCCCCACCCCTGTCTGCTTTCCGGAGAGACCACTCTCTCTGTGACTCCCTTGTTCGCTCCACACTGCCCTCCAACCCCACCACACCTGGCACCTTCCCCTGCAACCGCAGGAAATGCTACACTTGCCCCCACACCTCCTCCCTCACCCCTATCCCAGGCCCCATGATGACATTCCACATTAAGCAGAGGTTCACCTGCACATCTGCCATTGTGGTATACTGCATCCAGTGTACCCGGTGTGGCTTCCTCTACATTGGGGAAACCAAGCGGAGGCTTGGAGACCGCTTTGCAGAACACCTCCGCTCAGTTCGCAATAAACAACTGCACCTCTCAGTCGCAAACCATTTCCACTCCCCCTCCCATTCTTTAGATGACATGTCCATCATGGGCCTCCTGCAGTGCCACAATGATGACACCCGTAGGTTGCAGGAACAGCAACTCATATTCCGCCTGGGAACCCTGCAGCCTAATGGTATCAATGTGGACTTCACCAGTTTCAAAATCTCCCCTTCCCCCACCGCACCACACAACCAGCCCAGCTCTTCCCCTCCACCCACTGCATCCCAAAACCAGTCCAACCTGTCTCTGCCTCCCTAACCGGTTCTTCCTCTCACCCATCCCTTCCTCCCACCCCAAGCCGCACCCCCAGCTACCTACTAACCTCATCCCACCTCCATGACCTGTCTGTCTTCCCTGGACTGACCTATCCCCTCCCTACCTCCTCACTTATACTCTCCTCTCTACCTATCTTCTTTACTCTCCATCTTCGGTCCGCCTCCCCCTCTCTCCCTATTTATTCCAGTTCCCTCTCCCCATCCCCCTCTCTGATGAAGGGTCTAGGCCCGAAACGTCAGCTTTTGTGCTCCTGAGATGCTGCTTGGCCTGCTGTGTTCATCCAGCCTCACATTTTATTATCTTATTTCAGCAGGAATGCTTTTTATGCCTCAGGTTCTGGCAGCTTATTTCTACCAATTGCCTTAAAATACATCAACGGAAATTTATACAACCTGCTGAGAGGGAGAAACTTTACCCTAAGCCTCTGACTGAAAACCAGTGGCATTGCATGGGCACTGAGTTTGTACCTGCCCCAAATACCACTGGTTAGCCTGAATGGAGAAGAAGATGAGAGAGGAAATGCTCAAGCGGTTTCCCTAAATAGCCACCAGGCACCTTGGACAATCAACTGAGGAAAATTAATTGGACCACCTACTCTCGGCCCCACCCAAACCCCATCATCCCCTCCACCTGGGAAGGAGCTCCCACCTCACTGAGTGACTGGCCAATCAGTTCGAGACTTAGCCCTCTGCCCAGGCAACTGTGGGAAAGTTAGGAGCAGGTTGGAAAGTTAAAGTAGATACAAAGAACGAAGAACAGTACGAATTGACTATGCTCCAGTCCTTTGGTACCTCTCCTGTGATTCAAGCAGGTACAAAGATTTTGTACACGGCCTCACAAATTTCCTCATCCTTCTCCCTCAGCATTCTGGGATAAATCCCACCTGGTCTTGGAGACTTGACAACCTTAATGTCTTTATCCTCCATTTTTTATATTGACATATCCCAAAATATCAACATATCCCTCCCAAAACTCACCATCCAATATGTCCTCCTCCTTTGTGAATACTAAAGCAAAGTACTTGTTAAGGACTCACCGACTCCCTCCAGTTCCACACATAATTTCCGTCTTTTGTCATTAAGTTGGCCTTCTCTCTCCCTAGCTAGCCTCTTGCTCCTTATACACATATAAATTGACTTGGGATATTGCTTAATCCTGTTTACCATAGGCAATTCTTGCCCCATTTTAGCCCCCCTAATTCCTTGTGAGTTTCTTGCGTGATTGTATTTACTCAGGGTTTTATGTGTCTACATTGTCTTATGTCTCCTTTTCCTTTTTTGACGAAGTTCACAATTTCTCTTCTCATCAATGGTCCCTGAACCTTAACATTCTTACCCTTCATTCATACTGGTCCCTGAACTCTAATCAACTGGCCTTTAAAAGATTCCCACATGTCAGATTTTGACCCTCAAATAGCTGTGCCCCGATCCTGTCTAATGATATTTGGCCTTCTCCCAATTTAGTACTTTCATCTGAGGACTACTCTTATCCTTACCCAGAATTAACTTAAAACCTACAGAACAATGGTGACTGTTACAGAAATGCTCCCCCAGCTCATTCCCCAATGACAGTTCTAGTATGGACTCTTCCTGAGTTTGACTATTTACAATTTGTTTCAGAAAACATTCTGGATACACCAACAATTTCGCCCTCCCACCCCCTCCAACCCCTTAGCCCGAAGCAGTTCCAGTCAACATAGTGAAGTTAAAGTCACCCAACAACCCTGTTGTTTTCACATGTTTCTGTAATGTTCCACATACCTATTGTTTTATCACCATTTGGCTGTTGGGAGGCCCGTAGTACAATCTCATCAAAGTGAATGCACCCTTCCGATTCCTGAAGTCTACCAATATGGCCTCCCTGGATGACCCCTACAGGTTGTCTTCCCTCAATACAGCTGTGATATTCTCCCTGATCAGTAATGCAACTTCCCTAGCTCTTTTACATCCTTCTCTAACTCACCTGAAACATCAAAATTCCAGAAACTTAAGCTGCCAATGTTGTCCTTCTCTCAAACAAGTTTCTAGACAGCCATCAAAAATTTCCTGGACCTCCTTCAGCAAGCCCATCAAAACGAGATTCTGCCCTTCTGCACAAGCACTGCCCAACCGATTCTATCAATTTCCAGACTAATAGGATGGGTTTATATTGTTATGATTAAATGGTTAGAGAAAAAAAACAGTACTTCACTTGATCCCTTGGAGAGTTGAGGTGAAAATTGCCCAAAACAGCATAAAAACCAGCTTCCAATCTAAATGAATAACACACACTTACCCAATTTCTTAAAATTAATTCTGAGAAAACATAATATAATCATCTACAAATTCTGCATCTTTGCATTGACCCATGGGTTTTCCAATTAAAAGAAGCTTTAATGTCTTTCCGTTCTACTTGTATTTGTAGTTGACGTGGTGTCTGGCACCTTGTACAGATAGCTGATTTTTATATTTCCGATGTGCCCAAAGATCCCTGAATTATTCCTGTCTATGAGACAGCTCCTGGGTTGAGGATAAGGTTCCTGAATTCTCAGGCGAGGTCGATTTTCTGCTCTGATTTATGGCTCAGGAGTCTATTAGATATTATTACCATTCACCAGGAAGAGATTGAGTGATTGTAAATAAGTGCCCAACCACAGAATGTCCTACACTCTCTGTTGGAGTAACCTGATGGCTGTAGAAAGCTGTAGTTGTGGCATCAATAGGCACAGTTCTGCTTTTTTTTGGATGAATCTGAAATAAGGTTCAGCACAGAACTACACTAATCTTGACAACAGTTGATTAAACACTTCAGAAAATGACCTTTTTTTCTCATGTAACTTCCTTCACTAAAATATCAGGCAGCCATTTTTCACTCTGTGCAAATATAACAAGGAAACACACAATGAAGACTCACTTTTCAATTAAACAATAGGCAATTGTCATACTTCTCAATTTATTGATAATTGTGAAAAAACACAGGTCACACAGAAGATGGAAAAGTAAATGACTCACAATCCTGGAGAAGGTGTCAGAGAAACTCCTCAAGCAGAGAAAGGTCTGAAAGTGTTAATTTTGGTCAATTTGTGATCTCTTCCAGCAGAAAGCATCTTCAGATTATACCTGTTCGTCATGCATCAGGCGTTCATATCCGAAAGCCTAAAGGATGAGAAAGTTGAAATTTTAGATTTTCATTCTCTCATCCTGCCATCAACAAAGATTTCTTCAAATAATAGAGAACTGGTAAAGGTGAAATGTGCCATTGATACAGTGGGCACAAAACCTTGCAGATTTATAAAACCAGTTTGGTCATTTAAGAAGCAGCCAGAGCAAAACCCAGTTTGACACGTCCATATTGGGTTCCACAGGGAGGTGTTGAGAATAGTGTGGCCCTCTGCAAGGGAGGATTGAACTGTGTGAGCAGCTCAGAAGCTGCTGCCTCCTTCAGGGTGCAAATGCAGAGGGAGGCCCTGAAAAGATTACAGCCTGTGCATGAAATACCTGTTCAGCACCTCATGGAAAGTAAGGACATTAAGAAGACTTTCTTATTGTTCTGCAATACAGTACTTGGGTTTCAACTGACATGATTGAGCATGTTTCTTGAATGTAACACAGATATAAAGCTTTCTCATATGACATTGAAAATGACTGCTTGTGCTTTTGATGAGACACCTTGCCTGAGAATCAAACCTCTTGTGTACTTTGTAAACCACAGTGCAACAAGAAGAAAACTCAAATAAAAATAATTCTCCTGTCCTGAGTGCTATCTTTAATTCTTTCATTATCAGTTGATACAAGGTGAGATCAGGAAGTCAATTCAATGATTAATGTTCTCCCAGAAGAAGAGAACCATTCACTCACTTCTGAATCAAATCACAGCTAACACATGGAATAAGCTGTAAGTATGGAAAGATCACAGCCAGATGGTGATTATTAATAATTTATATCTGCTGACTAAGCTGTGAATCTGTTCATATTTTGAACTGGAAAGTGACTCAATCATTCCTTTCACGTGCTGTTCCAACTATAAAATATTTCCTCAAATACAATTAAAAAAGATCAGAAGATGTCAGTCCCAGTCGATAAAAACGTTACAAGACAAAGATTATGGAGCCCAGATCCAAATAAGATGCAAATTCCATGGAGATAAGCTGCTTCTCATAATCATTCCCCAAGTTAATGCGATCACAACTTGCAAAATCCAACATAAAGGACAGAGCTGGGATGAGGGAAAAAGAATTGCACTGATCCTGACCTCTTGCATTTTACACATTGTGACTGCTCCTCCAGAATGTGGGCATTGAGCAGGGATCCCCTGTTTTGTGTTCCAAATTAACCTTCCCAGAACATATCCTTTTCCTGGCAGAAAACTGCAGGCAAGTCAAATCTCTACGCTATCTTAAGTATCCGAATCTGTACCTTTTGCAGAAAATTCATGTTATTGAGACAAAACCTTGTGATGTAAAACTTTCAGCATAGAGCAGTTCACTAATTCCATCTACAGAATCAACATGCCAGAGAACGAGTAAGACCAATTCAGCTGGATGTTGCAGAGATTGTAGGAACTGCAGATGCTGGAGAATCCGAGATAACAAGGTGTAGACCTGGATGAATGCAGCAGGCCAAGCAGCCTCTCAGGAGCAGGAAAGCTGATGTTTCGGGGCCTAGACCCTTATTCCACATTGGAGAGTACTGCTGGACTGGCAACTACAGGTCACCCATACACTTCGACCTTACACTGGGTCAAAATCCACAGAATCAGTCAGATGTCAGACAACAAGTCAAGCTCAAAAACCTCAGCTATCTCTTCAGTTCTTGAATTGAAATATCCATAGTGTTGTTTTTTTTTTGTAAAATTATCAGTTTGGAGGGAGATCCAACACCTTCCTTGAAAGAGGATGGAATGAAACAACTGCAGCATCCACTTTAAAGTCGAGAATGGAGCTAGACAGGTGGAACAAAGAATCTTTCAAAGGAACTGGAACGGGCACACTGTTGTAGTACTACAAGTCATAATGAAGAAGAGAGTGTGTCCCGAAACGATTCCCAAATACAGCTTTGAAAAGGTCGACTTACAAAATTCCCACTTTAGAAAAGATAACCCTGAGATTTGCAAGTGCAAACTTCTTCCTGAGGTTTCAGGCCAATTGTGGTTATCAATCAGGAGCATTGATAATACTACGTTTTCACCACATTATCCCAGATCCAACGGTCCAGCTAAATGCATGGTTCACCCAGTTCAAAATCTAATCCTCAATCAAGACCAAGCAGGATCTATAGATTGTAATGTAGCAGTTGAGAGCAGCAGCTTTGACTGAAATTGTTCCATCACTGGAAATGTTGTCATTGTTTGGCAGACTGGACAGTTTACTGACTTGTATTGAAAATCCATTGTTTAACGCCCGAGAGCAGCTTGTAGAACAGCTAAAGAAGGTGGCTAATATGCATGATAGAAATGCAGGTGCAGAACTGCCAAAATTAAAAGTGGGATAATGGATTCACTTTCAGGAATCCACAAAAAATACATAACAACCAGCTGAGATGACATGCATGTGCTCAGAGCTGAAATCCTCTGAGATCTATATTTGTGACAGTGCAATCGTGAGATGGAACCAAGAAATACGGATCTGTCACAGTTTGCCTACGACTCCCCCATCCTGTTGCACTGCACACAAGATCCTGAACACAAACAGGAATGATACTGAACCTCACTGATACTGTGGGAAACCCAGAGCATCTCCAGACAAAATACTGAGCACAGGTTTACAGTGGGGGGGGAAAGATTTAAAAGGGACGTAAGGGGCCACTTTTTCACACAGAGTGCTGCATGTATAAAATGAACTGCCACAGGAACTGGTAGAGGCAGGTACAATTAAAAGGCATCTGTATGGATATATGAATGGGAAGGATTTATAGGGGTAAGGGCCAAATACTGGCAAATGAGACTAGGTTAGTTCAGGATGTCTGATTGGCATGGACGAATTGAGCCAAAGGATCTGCTTCCATGCTGGACAGTTCTCTGACTCTATAAATCTACAAGAACTGGGCATGTGAGCAAATTACCTAAACACTGTAGAGACTCACAGACTGACTTGTTATTGTAAGTAGCTAACATCATGTGGAGAGGAAAGGGTTGTTTGTGAGGTCCTTAAAAGAGTTTGCCATTAAGGACTCTGTGTTCTCTGTGTAATGCTGTGATTCTGCCTGGCTTATCACCTGCTTTAGGGATTGTAAGCTACACAAATGGAAATTAACTGGTTTGCTGCAATCCCTGCACATCATATATATATATTTTTTCTTTATAATTGCTTTAAATAAACTAATCCATAGAGTTAATCAGTCTCCAATGGGTAATTCCTTATGAGATCATAATCATTAACATGATCTTCTCTCTCCTGGTTGCTCCGAACCTCCCAACGGTTGTACAGCTGGCAAACAGAAATTTATTTAGGATTCCAGGGTTTTTATAAATGTTCATTTTTAGAGAAGTGATGCCTTGTCAGAGTTCCAAAACAGTGGGTGTGAATGTTATTCAGATTGAGGGGACAGGATTTGATGAATTAAATTTTCCAACCCCACACAGAGAATTGACAGAATAGCTGTTGTGAACCAGGAAGAAGGCAGTCATGCTAAAATCTTGTCCTCACATGGGGTACATTCACAGCTGATTTATTCTCATTTTCATCATCCTAAAACTGGGGAGTCAATAAATGCTGGAATATTTTGCATATTTCAGTTTTACATTTTGTTTCACAAATATATGCTCTGGTATTTCCTATATTCATGAGCCTGCTTGTATGCACTGTGACCAATGAGTTGCTAAATTTTCATTTGTGGAATTTTAATGGAGTTGACAAGTAGATTAATAACTTGACAAACTACAGTTTATAATTTGTTTTCAAATAGGAATCATTATAAGTACAATTTTTTTATGTGTTTCTTGCCAGTATTTGGTTTCAAAATGCTAATTTTTGAGGAACTGTAAATAACAGGAACAAGGTGCAAATTCTAGCAGCAAATCCTGGCAGTTCAGTTAGCCAGCTGCAGATTTGAAATGTTGGCTTTTGTTCTCTGAAATTGAAGGACATTTTGTCCAGACGCAACATGTTCCGACCGGCTCCACAGCTCAGTTCAGGGGCCAGACCAAGGCTACTCTTTCTGTCATAGGGAGTGAATTAGCAGTTTTACTGGAATGGTCTTCATCTTTGCTATTTCCATGCCCAACTTCCTGTAAGGATAGGGGGCAGTGCTCTGGTGCTGCCGGGTCATTCTGAGGGCTGGTCACGCTTGGGTCTTGACAGCTCCATTGGGAGAGAGGTGGGAATGGCTGAGGCAGATCAAGTGGCAGTGTGTGGGTAGGGCTGAGGCAGGGAAAAGTGCCGGGGGTGGTGGGGCTGGAGGGGAGTGTGGAGCGGATAATGGCGGCAGTGTTCAGAGGATGATGCGTTGGATCCAGAGGTTGGTGAGGACGCACCACACACCCTTCTAGCCCCACCACACCTTTCCCTGCAACCGCAGGAACTGCTACACCTGCCCCTACACCTCCCCGCTCACCCCCATCCCAGGCCCTAGGATGACTTTCCACATCAAGCAGATGTTTACCTGCACATCTGCTGATGTGCTATACTGCATCTCTGCTCCTGCTGTGGCCTCCTCTACATCAGGGAAACCAAGCGGAGGCTTGAGGACCACTTTGCAGAACACCTCCGCTTGGTTCGTACTAAATAACTGCACCTCCCGGTCACGAACCACTTCAGTTCCCCCTCCCATTCCTCAGACGACATGTCCATCCTGGGCTTCCTGCAGTGCCACAACAATGCTGCCCAAAGGTTGCAGGAACAGCAACTCATATTCCGCTTGGGAACCCTGCAGCCCAATGGTATCAATGTAGACTTCACAAGCTTCAAAATCTCCCCTTCCCCCACTGCATCCCAAAACCAGGCCAGCTCATCCCCACCTCCCTAACCGGTCCTTCCTCTCACCTATCCCCTCATCCCACCTCAAACCCCACCTCCATCTCCTACCTACTAACCTCATCCCGCCCCCTTGACCTGTCCGTCTTCCCTGGACTGACCTATCTCCTCCCTGCCTCCCCACCTATACTCGCCTTTACTGGCCCCATCCCCGCCTCTTTGACCTGTCTGTCTCCTCTCCACCTATCGTCTCCTCTATCCATCTTCTATCCACCTCCCCCTCTCTCCCTATTTATTTCAGAATCCCCTACCCCTCCCCCATTTATGAAGAAGGGTCTCGGCCATAAATGTCAGCCTTCCGGCTCCTCTGATGCTGCTTTGCCTGCTGTGTTCATCTAGCTCTACATCTTGTTACCTCAAATATGCAACAGGTCTATTTTACACGAAGAAAAGAACTGTGAGGTGGGGAACAGGATGGAGGGGGTAGATGGTGAGATGTGTTAGGAGACGGGGAGAGTTGACAGGAGGTGGTAGTGATGCATTATCTGAACTCCTGAACTTGGTTCTGACCTTCCTTCCCCAGAACTTGCAAAGATTATCAGTCTGTTGTGGAGCTTTACCTCGGTTCTTGTGAGTCTTCCAAAAGATTATTTCCATCTTTTAGCTCCAGAAATCCAACGCAATTGGGAAGTGGGCTGCATCTGTACTTCACAGTTCAATCAGCTCAGAATTCTCAGTCACAACCCCCACCCATCCCCTACAGTCAATTCTCAGTCCCAACTGTCTACAACACGGGATTCCAAATCATTGCAAGATTTATGGGATCATATCTTTCGCTCCATTCATCTAGATTGCAGTGATATCAGCACAGAACAGAAAACTGAAATAGAAAACTAGCTGCAAATTTATGTTCAAAACTTAGAATAAATGGTTTGTTTAAAAAATTAATGCTATCAGCAATATTTCAGTAAATCATTAATATAATTGCAAATAAAACTTTGGATTGAAAATTTCTCATTTTAAATGATTTCTAAATGTTTCAATCCCTGGAATTTTCTTCCTCAACAATCTATGCATTCTGAGATTCCGCTGGAGCTGTGGAAGCTGTTACCTTTCAGTAGGCTGGAGATTGAAGGTACACTGGATGCTCTGGAGTAAAGGTGGAGAAATAGAATCAATGGACAGATCAACTTGGATCAAATAAGATGGGAGAGCAGGGCAAGGAGTAAAAAAGTATTATCCTGTTCTTTACTCTGAATGACAACCATATATTGGCATAAACTGATCAGATAGAAAAGCAATTGAAGCAAAAAGTCAGATACATCAGGGACATTCAAGTGACTCTTGGATAAGCACATGGATGATAGCAAAATGAAGAGTATGCAGGATAGTTTGATCTTAGAGTACGATAATAGGTCAGCACCACTTTGAAAGGCCTGTACTGTGCTCTAATGTTCTATGTTCTCTGTTCAATAAACCATATTATTCCTCAGATTATTATTAAACCTTCCAAATTGTCTTGCTCCTTGAACACAGGGAACAACTTCACTTCTGAAGAAGAGTCACATCAGACTAAAAAGTTAACTCTGTTTCTCTCTCCACAGATACTGCCAAACCTGTTGTTTCTCCAGCATTAGCTGCTGTTTGTAACAGAACTTCAGCGTCCGCAGGATTTTGCTATTATTTCTGCCCACCCATTTCTACCTAACACGTTAAAATAATTGATTTATGATTTCTTTTGGAAATCAAAATTGTGAACCATATTTGATACATGAAATCTACAGCACTATTCTCTCTGCCACAAACAATTCCAACTTGCTTAAATATATCTTATAATTCAGTTAATTAGTCTTTGTTACGGGTTCAGTAGCTTACTGCAAGTTCATCCGAATTATGGCGAGAAGCTTCCAGCTAATTTTTAGTGGATGCAAACTTTTGTGAGGTTCTCAGCTGGAGATGAGGGCTCCACATTGGGTGTCCATTGGAAATTCAACATTATCATTTTGCGAAATTGGCGCGATTGATTCTATATAACATCATAACATTCAAGGGAATGGAAATTCGGGTCACTTCATAGCAGCTTACGTTAACTTGCTTCCTTCTTCTTGGAGGTAGAGGTGATTCGCTGCCCAGCAGGTAAAGACAATACAATGTGACTTTCCTCCATATCATACAGGGTATGGAGGTGATTATTGTTGGAGTCTGTGGTAACAGGGTCTGTGAGCCTGAGGTTGAAGTCCATGTTGTGTATCTGAAGTCACTGACAGGCACCTTGCCCAGTGGGAGGTGGGTAGGAAATCAGGTAGAGACATTTGGGAGAGGTAAGATGTGTCAGGAGAGTTACTGAGGCAGGTCAGCTGGGTCCAGCAAGCAGGGGTAAAATATTTTCTCACCTGAAGAGTCAACAGTCCCTGCCTTGAAACAGGAAAGTGTGTTGTACAGAAGGCCCTTTGAAATATATGGAAAGAAGAGTGCATTTTTTCTATCCAACCTGCTTACAGGTATTACTACTCATGGCTGAACCTAGATCTCTTGGCACAAAAGTAAGGACACTATCATTGCACCACAGGAGCTCCTCATTTCTCAGAGTGTATGGATTTTCTTTTCAACCTGTTCTTCTGACACAACTCTGAGAAGGTGGGACATCACCACTGTGCCAGAAAGGTCCTGTTATACTTAAACTGAGCCCATCTCCTTGGAGGGAATGGTGGAACATCCATTGACCCGTTAGAAACCACAAGTTGGGGAGCTGGGTTTTAGGGTCAGCTCAGGTTTGAGATTCAGCTTTTTAAGATTGTTACCTCCCATCTCACACAAACCTTACATTCTGTGTGGGTTAACCCTACTGCCACAGTATCAGGTGAGTGTCACTTTACCGTTACACACTTAGAAAGCTCCAGACACTTTCAAGCTTGTTTGAAAATGACAAACAATTGTTTGACCAACCAGAAATACTGACTATTAGATTAATTAAATAACCAATTAAATCAATCTTAGTATTAAACTGGTGGCCAACTGAATTGTGCAAAATCCTCAGGATCTCAATATCCATGATTTAGCAGTGACAGATCTCCCTTGTTATGTTCATTGATAGTTACCATATGATTTGGGTGATATAAATAGCAGGTATAAATTGTAAAGCTGTACTGGAAAGAGGCTGAAAGAAATATCTCAAAACCAGACTAAATCCAATCATCTCCATCTGTCGCTGAAAATGGAACAGAGTCCCTTGAGATTCAAAAAATGTTACATTTCAGAAAATTTCACAGCCCAATTAATTAAATTCCACTTTATAACACAATGCTGCTTCCAGGCCAGGTCATGCAGTCAGTAAGCACACACACATTTGGACAGATAAACACGGACAGATAAACACAGACAGACAGCCTGGCAAACTCATATACACAACTTCTGAAGTTCGCCTTGCATGAGGCTAGTTGTGTAAGTTTGATACAATTAGATGCTGTATCACAAATTCTTTTGATGTTACGATGATACTTATGGTAACCTTATCATCTTCTACAAGTGATTGTATCAATCAGTACATCTGTTGAGATATGCTGATAAAGCTGCTGCATTTACTCCATCTCACGCTCAGTAATTAGGGGTATAATTAGTTTATAAATCTTGGATAACCAATTAAAAGTTTTCTTTAGCAATTGCAAAAAAGATACAGGAATAAAATACAACTGCTCAAACTCTCATTAGGTATAATTCAGTCAAATGAGGTTTTGTAAATGTCACTGAGTGCTGTTTTCAACAAAAACAGAAAAAAATGCATAAAAACAGAAAGTAATCCATAATATTCTTGTGTGGGAGAATTAAATGATTATGATTCTAATGTGCCATTAAAACAACTTGTATTTATATAGGACCTTTCATGTCCTGAAGTACTTTTTAAATATATATATATATGTATATATATATTACTGCTGTAATTCAGGACACAATAGAATAATTTGAACCGAGAAAGCTTCCAGAGAAGATAACTGGGCTAGATAACCGAATAATCAGTTTGTGCAAAGATGGATTAAAATTAAATTAGCTTCATTGTCAAAAAGAACAGTTGAGGTCCCAACACTGATCCCTGGGATATTCTACTGCGTATAGTTTACCAACCTATATAAAACTTCATTGGATGCAACCCTGAGCAATGCACTCTGATGAGTACATTGAAAAGTTTACAAATCACCATTTATGGGGCCATAAGTACAAAGGTACAAAGTTACCTGGGTACAGCTTCTCCAGTACAAGCCTTTTGGAAAAAAAGTTAGAAAATGGAGAAATTAAAAGTTTAGAACAACAGTCCTTCCAACTAAGTCCATGCCAGAAGCTAGCCTCTAGTCTGTGCTGGGCCGTGACTCTAGATGGCACCAGGCTTCACCTCAAGGCTCTCGAGGCCAGGAGGCTGCTCTGGAATCACCTCAAGACCAGAAATCCATGCTATGGCCCAATGGGCCGACAGACCACCATGGGCCGCTGAAAAATCACTACACTCGGCCGAAGGAATGCCACAGCACGTTTAGCCAGGAAAGCACTGAGAAATGTTAACAGCACGTTTGGAAAATCAGAATACAATCAAGAGGAGTCAGAGGAGGGAAATCATGTTTAACTCATTTCCTAAAGTTCACTCAGAATGTAACAAGCAGAAGAACTAGTAAATGTTGGGTATTTAGATTTTTAAAAAGCATTTTGGTGAGTTTACTACACAAGACGAAACCTCTGAGAATAATATTTTGGCAAAAAAACTGATTGCTTAATAAACAAGAACATAGATTTGGATAAATGATTTATTCTCAGGTTGGTAAACTATACGCAGTAGAATATCCCAGGGATCAGTGTTGGGCCCTCAACTGTTCTTGACAATATGTCAAACCTGTAGCCAGTGTGATCCTTGCTTTTCATTGGGTACACACCTGTTTGGGGTCGGGTGTTGTGTGGAAAAAGAGACTTCACTAATATCCCTTAAAGATAGCCAGTGCCTCATAAAAATTTGAGGCATGATGGCTAAGAGAGAATGTTCCTGTATGAAGAATGTCCACAGACTTCCTGATGCTGGGTTGGGTGGTCGACGAGGTGATGGAGATCCTTTTCTACTGAAGGACTGAAGAGCCACCAACCTTTCCTGCAACTGAAAAGAGATTGTTGAAGAGGTCACCTTCCAGGACAGATCTCGAGTGCAGGAATAGTTCATCAGATTAAGTCAAGGTAAGAAGTCAAGCACTCAGGTCTCATCTCTTTGCTCATCTCTCCATCACCTCAGTGCACACATTATTCCTTCCTTGTCCCATTCTGACACTCACTGGATCACACTTCACTCTGCCTCCACCCCATCTATCTCACAAGATGTATACCTCTAACTTTTCAGCACCATTCAACAGAGACTTCTTTCACCTGATCCTTTACTTCCCCTTTGGCTGTAACCTTACACTACACAAAATGTATTAGATTCACCAGTGGGTCCTTCCACAGTGCTCTCATACACTCTAAACAAATTTGGATTTCACTGAATCTGATAAACGCCAACAATCGGGATGTTCCTGTGTTATTTCAGGATGAAGTAAACAACCTTCTGAAGCCGCAGACCTGTCCAGAATTATCCATGGATCATGTTTTCACTCCCCTGTGGAGGATCCTATTCTTCACTGTTTGATGATGAATCACATGGTGACATGTCACTGCGGTTGACCAGCTCTGGATGTAGATCTGACCCATCTCGAAAAGCAATAATCCTCATTACCATGGAGCTAATCTGTGATCTGAAGGATCTTCTGGAGTTAACACAATACAAGTTGTGTCATAGGAAGAGTGAATCCTAACTACTGACAGCAAATTGGTGCAACCCTGAGCAATGCACTGCCCTGCAGACTTTCACTATCAGCAGGGAGTCTGTGCAAGTGATCATGGCTAACGCAAAGCAATTTGAGTGCAACCTGCAACAAAGCATACTCTGGAAAACTGGTGTAATAAAGTGATGCTGCTGATTGCAGCATGGAGGGAGTCTGCCTGATAAAGGCCACAGACCAGTGTTAGTGCCCTGCAGCATGGCTCAAAGATGTGACCACACTCAATGACAGGATATTCAATAAAGTGGAAATACCTGAGACGTTGTGCCTCGGTGAAGAAGAAATGTTCCTTGAAGACTTGCTGTAGATGTCGCCTCCTAGACAGAATCCTCATCCTTGTCTTGAGTTTCACCCAACAACTGCTGCTCTCCTCTGTCATCTCCACTCATGTCCATTCACATAGCATCAGGGTTACAACATAACCAATGACTATTAGAAAACTTCCAACACTGTTCTAATAAAGCATGGTGTAACACAGTGGCTCAGTGGTTAGCTTTGCTGTGTTACAGTACCATGGACTTGGGTTCAATTCCTCCCTTGGGCAACGGCCTTTTGGAATTTGCACATTCTCTCAGTGTTTGCATTGATGCTTCAGTTTCCTACCACAGACCAAACATGTGCAGGTCAGGTGGATTAGCCATGGGAAATGCATGATTACAGTGCTGGGGTGGGCCTGGGTGAGTTTCTCTTTGGACTCAATGGCTGAAGAAACACCCAAATGTTAACCAGCTATCAAAGCAGTCCAACCAGAATCTAACCTGTAACCAAAGACAGAAGTCACACACCAGATTATAGTTTTATGTGAAATCACAAACTTTCAAAGTGCTGCCCCTTGATCAGGTAAAGGGGCAGTGATATGAAAGCTTGTGATTTCAAATAAACCTGTTGGACTATAAGCTGGTGTTGTGGGACTTCTGACTTTGTCCAGCCCAGTCCAACACCGGCACCTCTTCGCCGTAACCTGTAATCAGCAGCTAGTTTGTAACCAGTAAGTAAATCTGCAGCATGCGAATGAAATCTGGAAATACTACTTGCTGCTGGTCACTTCCAGGAGACACTGAACAAGTTTACCATTTCCCAGTGCATTTCACATGAAGAATCGTAAAAACAAGTTCAATAGCCTTTCTTAAACATTATAGTAAATATTTTTAAACCCTTCTTGCAAATTTTAATGCGTCTCACTACATTTAATTGTCTCACTACACATAGACAATGAGGGACATGAATTCGACTGGAACAACACATCCATGATCGCACAAGCCAAACAGAGACACACCAGGGAACTCCTAGAAGTCTGGAATCCTAACCAGAACTCCTTCAACAACCTCATTGAATAAATGGCTCTGTGTACAAACCACTGAGAAACAGAACCAGAAGTGATATCAAACACTGCAGCAAACCGAGGCCAATACATAACAAGCAATACATAATGCTGATATTCACCAGAGGCACACTGATGGTGTTACCTCGCAGGGTGATGAAATATCTGCAACCAAACCCATTGGCCCAGTGAGCAAGCTGACAACCTCATTTTAGCATTGCTGTGAGGCTGATTCAATATGTCAGAAAATGCAATCTCTCCAATCTCAGTTAGAATTCTTAGATCTTCCCAATAGTCGAAGTTGTCTCGAAACAATATGATATGTTCTTTGTTATTTGTTTCTCTCAATAACTTTTCAGTCTCTATAAACTTGGCCTATATAAGAGGAGACAGAGACAGAAGCCACCCTTAGTAAAATGCTGGACATCACAGCCTTCAGTCCAACGAAACTGTCCCATTACATTCAAAGGACAAGAAAGATCTCATGATTTTTGCTTTTTTTGATTGAACAAAGAAGACAATTAAATAATTTAGTACACATGTTCTATATCTTTCTGTTAATTCATTCAAAGGATAGGGATGGTACTTGTTAGGGAAACATTTATACCATTTTCCAATTAAAAAACAAAAGAACTATGGAGGCTGTAAATCAGAGACGGATGCTGGTAGACTCACTGAGCTTTTCAAGCAATTTCCATTCTTGTCTGTCATTTATATCATATCCCAAATTGCCCAACAGACAGTTATGAGTCAATCACATTTCTGTGGGTCTGGAGTCACATGTGGTCTAGGCCAGGTAAGGATGGCAGTTTCCATTCCTAAAGGATATTAGTGAACCAGACACGTTTTATCCCCAGCAATTGACAGCAGTTTCATGATCATCATTAGACATATAATTTCAGATTTATATTCCATCAACTACTGTGGTAGGATTTGAACCCAGGTTTTCCCAGAACATTATCTGGGTCTCTGGATTAATAGTCTAGTAATAATATCATTAGGTAATTGCCTACCCCAATTATTAATCCAACAAAAGTTCCAAAAAGAAAAATTAACAGATCCTTCCTCTTGCCAGCAATCTCACTTTGCTGGGCTCACATTTATTGAAAAAAAGATTAATGTCATTAAACACAAACATAAACAAGTAATTTGAAGCTGACACTCCTGTTTCCTCACTGAAAGAAGATAGAATTGATCAAAACAGAATATGGTGAGTGTATATCAGTCTGCTGCACCATTCCAGTATGTATTGCATACAACCACAGTTCTAAATACTCGTTATAGTATGTTACTTTACACAGATCATGTTGTAGGCTAAGTTCTCGTTACATGTTGCAGAGTTAACAAAACAGAAAATGTCACAAACAGAACATTGCCCTTCCTCAATATAAGCCAGCTATTTTTCAATATGATCATCTCAAGAGGTTTCTTTTCCTTTGTGTAATGAAGTCAGCAATTGATAGCCCTGGGGTGCTCATTATAGTGTCCATGTTAAGTGTATCAGTGATGGTCAATTACAGCTTTACAGTTCTCTGAAGATGCTGAGAGAGGCTGGGTGTTTATGCAAGATGGCACAGCAATGTTCTGAGAAGTGTCATTTTCACTATTCAGTAATTCAGTTTGATCAAAAGGGTAATGTCTCTCATAACATTAAATATCAATCATTGGAAATTGAAATAAATGAGTTCACTGCTAAAGTGATAAGGAAGGAATATGTCAGGCATTGATTGACAATTCTTGGTCTAACTGACATTGGCTGAAAACGTGACATGATTTTAATCAGATTTACAGATTCTTTTCACCAACATATGCTAGATATTTGGTGGTGGGTGAGTAAGCTCTTCAAATATTCAGGTAGATTCACCCTTCACAAATCCACGTGGACTCATTTTAATCGACAGGTATTTGCTCCAAACGTACCATCAATACAACCTGATCTTTAAAGGTTGGGACACAGCAGGAATGGGATTTGGCAATTAAGGGCCCATATATTGTCTCAGAATTCCAATTCCTTTGGGACAGTCCATAATTTCCAAACAGCTGGTGGGGAGTAGTCCACTTATATGGATGGCTCTTAACCTTCTCATGGAGGTTGGTAATAGGCTGGGCCAGTGCAGAATGGACTTTTCAATTTCATTTTGATTGACCTGCACAGCTGGATGATTTCACTGTAAGATCAAACAAAAGTTTTCCTGTTGCTTCTTTCTCACCTGTTTTTCTCTTCTAGGATCCGGCTGCTCTAGTGAAAAAGCAAAACCTTTATTTTCCTTCGTAAACTTCTAGCCCCATCCAGGTTGATGGAAGTTTGCTGGGGAACTGCTCCCCATTGTTGTTCAAAGGCAGCAATAACCTCCAATGTGACATCATTTAGGTGTCTTCAACAGGACAGACAGGACATCAGTTCAATGTGCCTCCACAACATGCCACTTCCAGTGCTGCAGCATCGACTGGACTGTGTCTCAGGTTTTTGGGGTCAAGTCTGTGCAGTGGGAATAGAACCTGCAATTCTGACCGAGAATGCGAAAGTGCTACCACTGAACCATGACTGACCTTGAGAGGATAGTTTTTTAAAAAATTTATTCACAAGATGTGGGCTTCACTGATGAGACCATCACTATTTACCCAGAGGGAAGTTAAGAAACAACACATTGCTGTAGGTCTAGAGTCACATAGTGGCCAGACCAGGTAAAGATGGCAGTTTCCTTCGCTGAAGATCATTAATGAAACAGATGTTTTTTTTTTCTCTTTTCCCTGACAATCAACATTGGCTTGATGGTCATCATTACACTCTTAATTCCAGATTTTTAATTCAATCCAAATTCTAGCTACCGTGGCAGGATTCAAGCCAAGATCAACAGGTCTCTGCATTAATACAAAAACAGAAGTTGCTGGAAAAGGTCAGCAAGTCTGGCAGCATCTGTGAAGGGAAATCAGAGTTAGCGTATCAGAACTGAGGAGGGGTCTCTGGACCTGAAAAGTCCAGTGCACTGAAAAGTCGCTAGCACCTATGGGCGCAATACGCTGAAAAGTTAACTCTGATTTTCTCTTCACAGATACTGCCAGACCTGCGGAGCTTTTCCAGCAACTTCTGTTTTTGTGTCTGATTTACCATATCCGCAGCTCCTTTGGTTTTCTCTGGAGTGATAGTCTGGTGATAGTATCAGTAGGGCAATGAGTCAGAAGAGACTAAATAGAAATTAAAACAATACTTGTTGATAAAAGAGAACAAAACATCATGTGACAAGTGAACCACGAATGGGTTAAAAGCAACGCCACTGATGTCATGATAAATAGGAACATAGGAGCAAAAGCAGACCATTCAGCCAATCAGCTTTCTGTGATTCACTCATGGCTCGTGGTTGTCATTGACCAGGTCAACATTTATTGCTGATCCCTAACTGATGTGGCAAAGTGGTAGTGAGTTACTTTTTTGAACTGCTACAGCCCATGCAGTGCAGGGCCCACAAGGAAGAAAGCTGCAAAGTTTTGATCCAGTAACAGTGAAGCAAAGGCGATTTAAGTACAAACAAGGATGCTGAGTGACATGGAAGGAAACTTGTAAGGGCTACTATTTCCATGCACTGGTGCTGCCAGTGTCTATCTAAGGTACATTTGTTAGTTGTGTGGTCATGTAACCCTGTCTACTCCTTGCTGCCTCTGCTGTTTGCTATGAAATTAGTATTGAGGTATCTTCACCAGATTGACACCTCATATTCTGGTATGTTGGGAGCCGCTCCTGGCATGCCTTCTTCTACTCTTTATTGAACCAGGGTTCCTGGTTTCTGACATTCCCTTTACAGCATGTAAGGGGAAGTACAGCAAGTAGGGGGAATGTAAGGGGACCACAACACTCCAGGTGCCACCTTTCCAAGGCTTTATACAAAGGAAGCAAGGCATCTCTATGACTTTATCTCTTCTGCTGTACTCAAATTGTCTTGCATTAAATGCGCACAGACCATTTGCCTTTCAAAATGTTTGCTGCATCTGCATGTGAACTTGCAGTGATTTATGAAAAAATACAGCCAGTGGACATCAATACTTTCCGGTCCCTCACCGTTTGTGAAACTTTTGACGCCTCAGTTCTCCGACATTAGTAAACACTTATCCACATTATATTACATCTGACATGCTCTTGCCCACTCACTCAGCCTGTCCAAATTCCCTTGACCTCTCTTTGCATTTCCGCATTGCACACGTTCCATTTAGATTAATGTCATGTGTAAACCTGGAAATATTATATTTAATCCCCATATCTGAATCATCAATGTAGATTGTGAAGAACTACGGACCTTTTCCTCATCCTTGCAGTCTGTGACCTGCCTGTCAGGAAATGACCCATTTATTTCTACACTGTTTTCTTTCCATTCAGCCATCAACAATTCATTCTGGAAATGAACCTCACATCTCACATACTTTGAATTTTGTTTATTGAGAAGGAAGTTTTAGGAATTTTAAATGGGGCTGATGGTAACAAAGTGAAAATGCTGAAGGAAAGGGTGAAAGAAATGAGAGCAACTTAGAGAGGAATGGTCTTGGGTCAGGTTGAGAGTATAATGCCTATCAGATGCTGACAGAATGCACAATGGAACAGCTAGTTTCTGATAAATGAAACTGAGCTGACAAATTCCAAATAAATTCAAGACAATTAGTAGATAAGTCATATCAGACTTGAAACATTAACTCTGTTTCTCTCTTCATAGCAGCTGCCAGACCTGCTGCGTTTTCCCAGCACTTTATGTTTCAATTTCAAATATCCAGGGCTACAGCATTTTACTTTTAAATTGGTTTAACAATTCTTGTAGTGAAAAGATTCCTCTATTAAAAATGAAATTAATTACATTGGGACGAACTGACAATAATTACAAGCACAGGCCATTCATTTTTGGAAAACAAAATGCAGTTGATCAATCACAGAATCCCAATATGTGGAAGCAGACCATTCAAACCATACCAACCCTCTGAAGAGGATATCACTCAGACCCTATCCCTGCATTTCCCATGGCTAATCCACCCAGCCTGCACACTATGGGCAATTTAGCATGGCCAAGCCACCTAACCTGCACATTTTTTGGCAGATACAGGGAGAATATGTAAACTCCAAACCAACAGTTACCTGAGGCTAGAATCAAACCCACCCCCTGGCACTATGAGGCAGCAGTGGTAATCACTGAGCCACCATATCACCCAATCTGAGAGGGTTGTTAAATGATACACAGCAAGACTTTGAGGAATTGAGATACATTCTTGTCAAATGTATGGTGAGATTGAACATTTCTCGTCCATTTTTTTAAGTACTGCATCTATTCATTACTGTCAACATTATTTAACGTAATACATTGTCCCTGTGCTAAAAGTTCATCTTTTCATGCCTTCTAGTTTTATTTTTTTTAAAATCGATAACAGGTCAATGTGAAATACAATCAGAGATAATGAATGGACAGCAACTCAGATTAATCTTAAATAATTGATTTTCTAAGTAACATTTGACATGTCATGCAAACATTCAATCATCAGTGACAAAGTACAATGTATTGAAAATCAATTAAGAATACATTTTAAAAAGTTCCGCTCATGATTCCAGAAGATTATAGATGTTGGTTCCAAAGTTCCACAGATTTCATCCTTGTGTTTTACCATAAATTCAACTATTTAATTTGCATTTCTGAGACTGTTTCAGCTTTCCATTGACATTCTAGGAGATCTAAAATTTCCATGCCACTAAATCTGAATTGAAATTCCAGCAGTGCATTTTGTTTCAAGATGGATGTGCATTTTGTTTCAAGGTGGATGTGTATCTTGGAATATAAATCCACATCTTTGCAATGATGCCTCCTCACCCGACAGTGTCCATCCACTTAATGTACATAAACTCAATATAAACTGATTAACAATGAGGTGCCTTGTTTAGATCATTCCCAGATGTTGCAAAAACAGCAACATCTCATTATATAAAGCACTTCTAATATAACAAAGCGACCCAAGGCTCATTCACACCAACATTTTAAAACCAAATTCAGCACTGAAGGTGATATCAGCACAAAAGCTTGGTCGGGGGACAAGCTGCAATGGATGTTTTAAAATAAGGCAGAAAGTTAGAGAGTCAGCAGGGGTTTATAAGGGAATTCCAAAGCTGAGGGTTAAAGCAGCTAGTTATGATCAGAATTAATTTCCCAACCTCTGAGCCAGGAGGCCTAGGTTCAAGTTCCACCTGCTCGAGAGATGGGTATTGATAACTTAACAAATTGATTACAAATATGTTGCTGAGTGTAGAGATCATCAATGATATTGGGGTTGGATGAGATTACAGACAGAGGCAGATGTGAGCAGACGGAAGCACAGATGGGAATTTTGTCAGCAAGAGTTTTACCATGCCAGGAATGCAGGGCCAATAGGGAACTGTGACAGGGTGCTGGCAAGGTCGTGGGCAGCAGAGTTTTGTCTGAAGCCATTAAACAACGTAGGCGCTAAACCAGGAACAAAGTGAGTTGGTGCAGAGTCCGCAAACATCATAAATTGAAGCAAAATCCTGTGGATGCTGGAGATGGGAAATAAGAATAAACAGAATGTGTTGGAGAAACTCTGCAGGTCTGGCAACATCTGTGGGAAAAGAAGCAGAGTTAAAGAATTGAGTCCAATTTAACGACTATAAAACCTTCAGATCCAGCCCCATATATCTGCTCAAAGTACTGAAGATACAGCTAAACCAGGACTGATACAGACACTGCTGCATGGGTTTGGATCACAGAGCAGACCCTTATTGTTCTGGTGACAGCATTAACCTTCGGGACTGGAAGTGGTTGGAACTTCTGCTTGAAGAAGGGCTGTTCAGCCACAAGCAATAACTTGGTGGCCACCCAATTAGCTATGGACAGTCGAGAGACCAGGCCAATTGTGAGGACTGTGGGTGGCAGGTCACTACCCCAGGTACGACTTCACAGTCGGCAACTCCCCAGGCACAGTATTTCACTGGCACCCTGCCCTGATTGGACCTAGGTCCAAGTGGATCTAATTAAAAATGCGATCCTTGATTCGGGTTGATAGCCTGGGCCAATCAGGGAGTGCCAGCTGACAGATATAAACAGGAGATTCAGGAGGTCTTTTCAGTCTGCAAACTGGCTTTTCTCTGTATGGCTTGAACCCATGAATGGTATACATATAAATAAAGGGTGACCTGGTAACAGAATACTGGCCTCTGTGCAGTTATTTCAAACCCAAATGCACATTCACTCCCTGCAAGCTCGCAGTATGATTCTGCCTGACTGAGATGAAGCTTTGAACCTGAACTGCAGCCATTCTTTCTCTGATCCCACCATACTAGGACCTTTGCCATTCTCCAACATCTGACCCCAAGCTCATTGCAACTGCTCGGTCTCTTCTCCCTTGGGACATTTTTGGCTCTGTCCATCACCCTGACCCTGCCTTTTATGAGACTGAGGACAGCAGATCATCACCGCATAATAACAGTTGGAAAACCAGTATCTATGCTTCTGGTAATGAAGACAACAGTATGCTTTATTAATAGCTCACTCTACTTGTCACACCTTCAATTACTTACATATGCATAACTCAGCCCTCTCAGCTCCTTCACCCTTGTGGAGGGTCTCTTTCCTTTACTCCGCACTCAGGCTGGTGTCTGGGGTTCCCTGATTACTGTGGTGGTCTCTCTCCAGCAGGCTCTGAAACTTCAAAGACCCGGAATGCCGCACGAGGGTAAATCCGCTGGAGAGAGCGCTGAACCAAACTCACTGTTTATTGTCTGACCAGCGAGCCGGAACTTATCTCCAGACAGTAATCGCGACCACCACCAATGCCTTGGCGATTTCCTCTCTTGTTGGTGGGACAACGGCCACCTGGTACCTACCCACTCAGGCAGTACCCCCAAGAGAGAGAAAAAGAGAGATCAAACTGCTTCATCCTAGCTAGCAATCCCCCTTGAGTGGGTGGTTCGAATCGCCTGGATCACCCTCTGGTCCTTGACACTAGAATTATAGTCTGGGATCTGCTGTGAACTCAGCCAAAGTTGTTGTACCCAGAAGGAGCACAGATGGACTCAAATATGAGTTCAAAGTTACCAGTGTGCTTTATTACAAGAAAACTGAACTTGCCCAGTGTGTACAATACATCAATAAAACGTAAACTTTATGCTATGACATAAAATATAAGAAAACTGGAGCGGGCACAATGTTAATCTTTAACCTTACACAACTTATAGGGAACTTATACTTTAAGAATCACACAAAACCCTCCTCCCTCCGATACCTAACCAGCTACTCCAGAGTACGAGTGTCCCAGGCCTGAGAAGGGTTCTTACGGTCTCAGAGGGACTTGTTGCTTGTCCAGTGGGGGGCTCCCCCTCTGCCTCGGGTGTTATTGCGGATTGCCAAAGTCTGAGGTCGCACGCAGGGTCGATGTCTTCAGCCCTAGGGGTTGGTATCCAGAGGAGCAGCGAGCTCAGGGCGAGGAGAGTGGAAAAGAAGAAGAGCTGCTGATAGCTGGCCCTGCTGCCCCCTTTACCCTTGTGATTTCAAAGGACTGGCCGTCTCCTCTCCGCCCCCCTCACCCCCCAAGGTAATTCCATGTCACTAGCATCTCCGGTAATTGATGGGGCCGGTTTAATCTCATCGTTCGTGGAAACAAAAGGGTCCATACTGTCCCAAATTCACTTAACTGGAATTTTGATGACTTCATAGAGCCTCCCAAACTGTTCTCGGATTAGTGTAAATCATCATCCCATTAACAAGATAGGCTCCGTTGTTCACAGTTTCGGGTTTGTTACCATTTCAATGCCTGTCCCTGGATACGATGTCTGGCGGGTACCAGTTTTGTTAATTGAGATGTCTCGTACCTCTGAAGATCTCTGTCCCCAGATGCCTGCACCTGGTGTCTGTCCCCAGACACCATGTTGACCAGTTCTTTACAGAAGGCCATTTTCTTTCAGTCTTTCCCTTTAAAACTGAGGATTGCCCTGAAACTGCTACAACCCTTTTGAAACATACCCTTTATGCTCCATTGTCTGTCCAAGTTCCTCATACTGTAGTGTAACACCTCATATATCTCTGAATTGAACTTTATCTGTCAGATATCTGTCAATTCCACCAACTTGTCAATGTCTTCTTGGAGTTTCACACTGTCCTCCTCCACTGTTTACAATTCTTCAATTTTTTTTGTCATCTGAAATTTTAAAATTCTCCCCTACACACTAAGATCTAGGTCATGAATATAAATACTAAGCCCTGGAGATTTTCACCTCAAATGTTTCTTCAGCTTGCAAACTCCCCTTTGATGATTCCTTTCCGTTTCCAATCACTCAACCCATTTTGCACCCATGTTGCTGCTGTCCCTTTTATACAGTGACTTATAACTTTGCTCACAAGTCAGTTGTGTAGCAGTTCATCAAATAAATGCCTTCTGAAATCTATGTATATCACAACAAGGAACCTCTCCCTCCTCACAATTTCTGATGATTCTTCAAACAAATTGAGCATGTTACTTTCCCTGAACAAATCCATACTGACTCTTCTGAATTAACCCACATTTTTACACATCCATTAATGCTAACACAAACAATTGTTTATCGAAGTTTCTCTACCACCGAAGCTAAACTAACTAGTGTCTAATTTGCTGCACATCTCAGTATTCACTGACATCCCTGGCACTATCATCGTTTTTAAAAGCCTTGTTGTGCTCCAGCACAAAAACTGCCGGTCCACAGCTCCCTGTACACTTCCTGATGTTTGTCACAGACATGGCAGATCAGGAGAATGTGGCAGCCTTCTTTGTGGACAAGCACCTACTACTGGATGGTGTGATGTAAAGGAGAGCCATTGTTGTCTCTGAGGGCCAGCAGAAAAAGTCAGGACAACACATGCTGCCAGCTTGGTCCATGGTTGCCCACACCCCTGCCAGTTCAGTGCAGTCCCAGACATCTGGTGGAATGTTATGCAGTAGATCAATGGTTGCCTCCAGTCTGGTAAGATCAGTGCCTGGACCTTTCTCTGCGTGCTCTGCCTAGATCCAACACGTCCTGTGATGATGCAGAGAGACTGGCTAATGGATAGGCTGTACATGGCCACAACCCATGGACCTTGTCCCCAGTTGATGGTGTTGAGCATCCATGATGGAAGTTCAGAACGGTGAGCTGGAGTCAGGAAGTGCTCACTCAGATTTCAATGTTGGAAATTGTCTGCATCTAGCTTCTCATGACATGTGACCGGCTAGGAGGTTGCATATCACAAATTCCGCAGTTAATGAGGCTGAGATCAACAATCCCATTAATAGTCATTCTTCCAGTGAGAATCACGTCCCAATTCCCAGAACCCTTCAGGAAAATGCAGCTCAATTTTTTCTCAATGTTGAGAAAGGCCTTGTTGGACTTCTCATCTGATTCTCCCACATTTCCCACTGGAATGCATTGTGTTCAGGCCCTATAAGATTCTGCTGGATGTGTTTTAATGAGGGTAAATGATGTGCTGATCCATTAAAAGTAACTTCCTCATCATCTTCCCTCAGTCTACCATCAACATATTCCAAAACTCTCACCGTGTTGTCGACAAACTGATATTTCACCTCCCGGACAATGAAATGCTTCATCCGGTCTTGCTTATCCTGAGTAGCTGTTATGTATATAATGCAAGTAGTGTGTTTGCTGATTGTGCAGTTTGCAATAATCATTATTTTGTTTTCTTGTGCAGTCCATTCTTGCTGCTATTACAACTAAATCCCTGTTGCACAACACAATTACGCAGGTCATTAATGGAAAAATACTGGGATGTCTTTCAGTGTTTGCTCAATGCTAGAATGCTACTAAACATCACCAAACAGTGTTAAAATCTCACAGTCAACCATTTGGTTTGTGTTTGGTACTTCACCTGATTTTGAGCAGTTAGCTGAATGACCTTTATCATGGCTGCAAATGGAAGGATTATCTGTGTAGGAATATCGTGAGGATTTCCCAGCACACTGAAAGAAAATGGATCACTTCCCTGAACAGAATTCCTATAAATCATAAGTGCTCACGTAAAATAAAATGTTAAAAAAAAACTAATAATTACAATGCTTAGAAAAGTAGTTAAGGTTTAGTTTAAAAATAGACCTAAGAATTTGCATTGGTCATGATCCCAAAAAGTGAAAGGCTTAAATGACTGAAGAGAAATAAAATTTGCGAATGAAGGCAAGGCAGTGACATTATCTATACATTTCAAAACATGGCATATTTCAGCGTAATAGCCGAGTGAGATGCTGCTATTGTGTATTGCTATCTTTCATGCATAGATAGGAGCCCCAGCAAAAATGTAAGTGAAATCTATTCATATTTATGAACTGAGAGGTTATTAGTGACGTTCTATGCATTAAATTTGATGACTTATAGTTGAGATTTTCCAAATTTACACCCATTACCAGATGAAAAGTCTTTCCTCCTGGATTGTTCTGCAATCAGAAACAGAGAGGCCCTCATTTGTTGGGGCTTGTGTGCATGGAAGCTTGGCAAATCCTATTAATAATGATTGCATTTGACAGCAAATGCTGGAACCAGGGAACTGAGGCAAAAAAAAGAAATTGCTGGCAAAACTCAGCAGGTCTGGCAGCTGAAATGACTTCACAGCAGCCAGTATCCAGTCACCATGTCACCCTTCATTTAAACGTGGACAGTCCCTTGACACTGATCCAGCTCCCACAGAGACAGCTCTCAGAGTGAACAGGAACCTCTGATGCTTCCATTCATATCAGTTGGCCAGAGTTCCCTGATTGGCCCAGATTAACAGGCCCAACCAGGGACCTTACACTCACGTGAGGTCCCCTGGCTGCCCCTGTTCCAATCACTACAGCAGCATCTGTGGAGAGAGATGCAGAGTTAACATTCTGAGTCCAGTGACTCTTCTCCAGGAGACCTCATAACTTACCCAGTGTAATGTTGCTAAATGGATTGAGGACGTTCCAGTTTGTCTTGTGTGGGTATAAGTCAGCAGAAAGAGAGACCATTTCTTACGACAAAAATGAACTATATACTCTTGCCTAATATTCCTTCAAGTGGACTCTTGTTGGAATTTTAATCTGCTGTTACTGGACACTGAAGAAGCAAGTTGACTGCTTCCAGAAATTTCCAGCAATTAGCAGGACATAGTTATCATTGTTCAACGTAGGAGGGAGCAGCATGTGGTGGAAAGCCTTCAAACAATTTAAAACATGAACTTTTATTGAATGTCTTGAAAATGAAGAAAAACAAGTAAAAAGAGCTGTATTTGCCTCTGGGAATAGACAAGGACTTGCCTTTTGAGCAGTGAACAGTTTTATAGTCAATGAGTGATCACAGCACCCAGATCACACTGGCTGGAAACCGATGTCAATTAAATGTCAATTCAATCCTGTCTAGCTGCACTGCTCCATCATGGTGAAGGTGATGTTTCTCTTCGTCACTGCCCTTAACTTTCTCTTCAGAAGCCCTAGGTTGTGCTCTCCTAATTCTTCAACCTCCCCTGTTTGCACATTCTAACTGTACAGGACACAACAGGCTGGAATCATTTAACACATTTTGTCTAGGTGGTATGATAAGGCTTGCACCCTCCCTCCCATTCTCCACCAATTCCCCAGACTGATCCAGGCATTGGAACCTCATCTGCAAGAGGCCTGTTCATTGCTTCACCATGGCCCTGGTGAAACAATGGGCTGCGGTACATCTACACTCAGCCCCAGTTCAGAAGTTGTGTGACAGAGTCAACAGCAGAGGATATCCTTCGTCTCTCAGTAACCATCCTCAGAATGCATGCAGCCTTTGAAACAAAACTAGAGCATGGGACTTCTCAAGGATGAAGACATCATGGCAACTCCCATGGTACCTAATTTCTAAGGTGCGGCACCAAAGATCATTAAGGACTTATACATTGATGGTTGGACCCCATTTCTTACAGGTGAAGTCAGGTGTGTTGTTATATGATCCTTTTAATGTGATACTATTTTAGAAGGTAGCTATGAATTAATCACATTGCTATGAGCCTAGGTAGGTCAGACGAGATAAGGATAGCTGATTTCCTTCTCTGAGGTATGTTCCAATTTGACAATAATTTCATGGCCATCATTAGATGATTCATTCAGAGTTAGTAAGAATTTCAGATGCTTGAGTCAGAGATAACACAGTGTGAAGCTGGATGAACACAGCAGGTCAGGCAGCATCAGATGAGCAGGAACGTTGATGTTTCGGGTCAGGACCCTTCTTCAGAAGTGGTGGAGGGGGAAGGGAATTCTGAAATAAATAGAGAGGAGGGGTGGGGCTGAGGAAGGTAGGTGGGATGATGATAGGTGACTGCAGGTAGGCAATGCTGGGGATTGGACAGTGAGGTGGGAGAGGTGGATAGGTGGGGGAGAGATGGACAGGTTGTGTCAGATCAAGGAGGCAGGGATGAGAGGGAGGGTTGGCATGGGATGAGGCTAGGTGTTGAAACTAGTAAAGTCCGCATTGAGACCATTGGGTTGTAGGCTTAAGCAGAGGCTCGGAGGCCTCTTTGTAGAGCACCTGCGCTCTGTTCTCGACAAACGACAACACCTTCCGGTCGCAAGCCACTTCAACTCCCCCTCCCACTCCCTGGGTGACATGTCCATCCTGGGCCTCTTCCAGTATCACAATGATGTCAGCTGGAAACTGGAGGAGCAGCATCTCATATTCTGCCTTGGGAGCCTTGGGCTTCACGCACCACCCCACTAACCTCCAAATACAATGCATCATCCTTCAACATTTCTACCAACTCACAATCAGAGGCCACCATCAAAAAGATATCGCCCACTCCACCCCTGTCTGCTTTCTGCAGGGGCCGTTCACTCTGCGGCTCCCTGCGTCAGCTCCACACTCCCCACCAATTCCTCCTCCTCACCCGTTACCATTCCCTGTAACTGCAGGAGGTGTTACACCCTCTCCCACACCTCCCTCTCACCTCTATCCAAGACACTCCAAACAAACCTTCCAAATCCAGCAGAGATTTGCCTGCACTTCATCTAACCTCATCCACTGTAACCATTGCTCCCAATGTGGTCACCTCTATATTGGGAAACCAAACACAGACTCAGGGATTGGATCACGTAGCATCTGCGCCCTGTACACACAGACTAACCCAACCTTCCCGTTGCCATCCACTTGAACCACCCCTCCCACTCCCCTGGTGACATGTCCAGCCTTGGCCTCCTCCACTGTCAGAGTGAGGCCTAATGCAAAATGGGGGAACAACACATGATATTTTACCTTGGGAGCTTACAGCCCAATGACCTAAATATTAACTTGACCAGCTTCAAAATCTCCCCTCCCAGAACCTGTCCGTCTTCCTACTCATCTATGCACTCCACCCTTCCCACTGACCAACAACAGTAACTCCCTACCTGCATCCACCTATCTCCATCCCACCTACCACCCACCCACATCTCAACCCCCTCTCTCTATTTAGTTCTGGGCTTCCATCCCCAGTTCTGTCAATGGCTTTTGGCCCAAAACATTGACTCTTCTGCATCTCAGATGTTGTGTGACCTGCTGTGCTTTTCTACTTCCACATTTATTGACTCTTACTTCCAGCATCTGCAGTCCTTACTTTCTCCAGGTTTCCTCTGCACATGTTTCAGCTGAAGGTCATTGATTGAGCAGAGCCAAGCTCCCCCGCAAAAAAAAATCAATAGGATTGAAATTAGTTCGTTTAAATGTGTCTGTAAATTAACATAAAATCTTTTTATTCCTTCACCCATTGGCTTGATCATAGGATAAAAGATATCTCCTACCAACTCCAATCACTCTCAGTGCTGTAGTCATACGTTACTCTATTTAACCTTCCTGACTGTCTCAGGGTGAAGCTTTTACTGCTTGGATGCTTTTCTGATATAAAACTGTCACGTCTTCCAAACTGTCAGTAAAAGATTCCATCCACTTGGAAAACAAAACATGTAAAAGGTCATTCAGTGTAAGAGTTTTGCTGCAGAAAGAGGTAGGTGGGTGGAATTTGGGAAGGTGAAGGGGTTAATCCCTGATTTTTCCCAACATGATGCAACGAGAATGTGAGTGAGCGTCTGGAGCTACGGGCACAGTCACAAAGGACAAGTTATCATGTTGGATCCAAGGATAGTGCTCTTCCAATGCATCACCAAAGGTTAAAACCCACTGAACAAACATGTCATCAATACTGTGTCTACAATCTGTGCAGTGTCTCAGTTCAGCTGACAAGCATTGAGTGATTTTAATTTACATGATAATAATTTAACTTTAAATTTATACAATGAGAGGGGCAATTGCTCTATCAGAGCAGCAGGAACTCAACAGTGCGGGTTATTTATTTTCTGTGTGAAATGTTAGTTGTAGTAATACGGTGGTGAACTCTATTCTTTTCAGTTGCATAAAATTTATGTTGTCAAGAACGGCATTCAATGAACATTGTCAGTGTCTGACAATGGACAATTTCAAAAAGAGTGACTACATTTCAATGTGTGATAATATTACTTTCAATTTTTCTCAGGAACAACAGTGGGGCTTGTTGTAAGCTTTCCAATAAAACATTTTAGACAGTTCAGGGGGACTGATGAACAGATCTGGGTCCAATTAGTTTGAGAGGATACCAAGGCAAATTATGTGTGGAAACAAACTGAGAAGCTTTGCTGCAGAGGTGGTGATTTAAGATCTCCAGCTCTGTACAGTGAGAATTCAGAGGGAAGTTTGACAGGTCAGCTTGTACAGCTAAGCATCTCAGGAATAAACTTCAAATGTTGTTTCCTTGCACATCAGTACTTCTTGTAAATTACAAAGAGCAGTACTGCACAGTACAGGACCGAAAGCCCAAATGACTGTGCCAACACATAACAACTTTTAGTTTTGATAAGCATGAGATGGAAAGTTTCAACAAATGAGTCTCTTTTCAATATTATTTTCATAAATTATCCTTTGGTACAGTCATTTTCTTTTCATTACAATTGAGGTCTACAAAATCATGAGGGGTATAGACAGGGTGGATAGCAAGAAGCTTTTTCCCACGGTGGGGAGCTCAATTACTAGGGGTCATGAGTTCAAGGTGAGAGTTTACGGATGATATGCGTAGAAAGTTTTTACGCAGAGGGTGGTGGGTGCCTGGAACACGTTGTCAGCGGAGGTGGTGGACACAGACAAGATAGGGTCTTTTAAGATGTATCTGGACAGGTACATGGATGGGCAGGGAGCAAAGGGATACAGACCCTGAGACAATAGATGTCAGTTTTAGACAGACGATCTTGATCGGCGCAGGCTTGGACGGCCGAAGGGCCTGTTCCTGTGCTGTAATTTTCTTTGTTCTTTGATTTTTGATAAGGAAACGATGGTTAATGTCTAAGAATTAACATTGGGTCGAATGCTCATTAGTATTGTCAATTTCCAATCCCTCTGCATTGATGGTCCATTTACTGCTGCAGTAGTATTATTTTATTGACAACACTTCTAATTGTTGGTATCATTGTCAAATGGTAGTCCCCCTGGCAGTTAACATTTTGCAAATAATTTCTGTGGATGAGCAACAGAAGCCAGGCTATAAATACAGTGGCCTAAAGAATAAGTTATGGGCAACATAAAGCAGGTAAGTAATGAAATTGCTGGTTACAATGGATACAGTCAAGTTCAGTGTGAAGGAGCAGCGCTCTGAAAGCTTGTGATTTCAAATGAACCTGTTGGACTACAAGCTGGTGTTGTGTGACTTCTGACTTTGTCGACCCCAATCCAACACCAGCACCTCCATGCAATGTTTATGTGTTAATAATGCAGATCAGACAAGAGGTGAAAGGAAATTTTGTACGAGTAGCCATAATATGACAAAACACATGCTGGTTGCTTAAATAGGGAGCCCTTTTGTCCTGAATTGACAAATTAATTTACATTAAATCACTTTAAAGACATAATTTACCTCCTGAGCAATGGGTCAACTGACGCCATACTTACCTGATACATTCTGCAACTGCACCAAGCACAAACCAACTATAACCCCCAACTTTTACCTGATACCCCTGGGGACCTGACCTCCCTTCAACCCCTGGTACTCCAACCCCCAGTTTCCTGCTTCAGACCTGAAAAAAAAGCACTCCTCAGCGATCAGCCCCATTGGGCCCACAGTCTCACCTCAGTCATTTACACAACCCACTCCATTCACCTGTTCCAGACCCACACCCCTCTCCCCCTCTTTGGGCACTATCTTCCTCCGTTTCCCCCAGGACCTAGACTCAACCTGCCCTTCACCCCCACCTCAGCACCTGGCCGACCTGCTGGTAGACCTGATCCCCTCCAACGCCACAGCCACCCTCCCTTGTTTCTTTTGGAGCTGATTTCTCCCTGTCACCAACTCTAAACAAAACATCATTTAGGTAATGGGAACTGCAGATGCTGGAGAATCCAAGATAACAAAGTGTGGAGCCAGATGAGCACAGCAGGCCAAGCAGCATCTCAGGAGCACAAAAGCTGACGTCTCGGGCCTAGACCCTTCATCAGAGAGCTCTCTGATGAAGGGTCTAGGCCCGAAACGTCAGCTTTTGTGCTCCTGAGATGCTGCTTGGCCTGCTGTGCTCATCCAGCTACACACTTTGTTATCATTTAGGTGTTCCCCTTGTTCCTATTAACCTTGGAACTCTACTTATACCTGGCACACCCAGGCAACCTGCCCCCATCAAGCTGGAAATCTTTCCAGTTGACATTCTACTGACCTTGACACCCCACTGATCTTCACACCCTACTAAGCTTGGCACTCTACTGACCTTGGTATCCCTGCACCCTAACTGGCTGGCACCCCAGCTCGGTAGTACCCGAATCTCATATCTTCCTGATGTACCCACTATGTGATGGTGCCTGTTGATGTGAATGGCTCTGATTTTGGAACGTGGCGGCTGACTGTTGTGAAAAGGGAGCTTGGCTTTTCTTCCTGAATAGAAACATATCCTTAAACTTTGACGCTTTTTTTCTGGACTCTCCACCATTGGGAACATTCTTCCTTCATCTACCTTGCTTAGTCCTGTTAGAATTTTATTGGTTTCTATCAAATACCCCCTCACTCTCCTCACCCGCAGTGAATGAAATCATACACAACTCAATCTCTCCTCATCTGTCAGTCCTGCTATCCCAGGCATCAATTTGCTTATGCTACTGTCCCTCCATAGCAAGACCACCGTTAGACAGATAAGGAGAGCAAAATTTCACAAAATATTCTAGATGTGGTCTTACTAATGTCCTGTATAAGTGCAGCAAGATATCCTTGTACCTGTACTCGAATCCTCTTGCTGTAAACATATGGTTTTCCCTCTTTACTACCTGTTGTGCCTGCATCCTGAACTAAGATGGAATTTTCAGAACAGAAGTAAAAAGCCAGATTTCTGAGGGAGCCCTGACGGGAAACTCCTCTCATGGAAATGAAGGGATAGAAACTGCAGGAGATTGCAGTTTTCTTCAGATTCTTCGAAAATCCACTCCACTCATTTAAGTTAGCTTTTGAAAACTTTTTGTTAAAAGTTGCAATTGCAACAAAAACCTGCACAAATAGATCATGACTTAGTCCCTGAGAAGTTTTAAGATTGCCCTTGCAGAGGACACACAAAAAAGCATGAAATGCATGTCTGTTTGATATTTATTAATGAGGCTGTTTAGAAAGCAGCCTGGGTAGACAGGAGCAGAACTCCTCAATGTGAATTTATGGAATTGACCTGAAATTGATGAGCACATTTATAAAGCTTCATTGGCATACACACAAGAAACAGCAGCTACAAATCACTGAACATTGTTAAGTCAGCATTAAATAATGTATATTAGGGACAAGAAAAAGGACCATTACCTGAATGTAAGGGAAGCAAAAGGCTGAACAATCCCCTGGGCTCTTATTCATGAAACGTACACCCTGGCCCTTGGGTGATTTATAAGGAGTTTTCATTCTGCAACACTGAGGCAGAGTTCACATTGCACGCTGTAAACTGTGACAAGAGTGTCTGAGAAATGTGGCTGTGGAGACAGGTGGGTGTGTTGGCACTGCGGCCTAGATCTCATCATTGCTTAAAGACCCCCAAGTCTTATTCCCACACCCTATGCCTCCAAGATCAATTCTATCAACTGTGTCCTCTCAATTCCTAATCTCTATGGTCCCTCCATGTACCTTCCATAGACACTCACCCATTAACCAAAATGTACAGTCTTCACCAGTAACGCAATAACTACTGGAATTATTTTTAAACATTGAAAAAAGTTAAACCAACAATCTGATAAAACCCAGAATTGAAAAACACTATCAATCCTACTGGTGAAATGTTCAGTTTGAATATTCAATAGTCCATGAACCATACTTTATGTCTTTAACATGCAACAAGTGGAAATTACATCAAATTGAAGGTGACTCTGAACATGTGTAGTTTTCTCCATGAACAGTGGATATGCAAAGCAAAGCTGGAAACTACTGCAGTTGCTGGAAATCTGAAACAAACACAGAGAATTATGGAGAAACTCAACACACCTAGCAGCACCTGTGGGAGATGCATAAAGTTAACACGAAGTATGACTCTTGCACAGAACATGAGGATTTCAGGTATTAACTCTCCACAAATGTTTCTCTCACTCTCCACATATGCTACCTGAGCTGTAGAGCTTCTCTTGAACTTCCTGTGTTTGAGCCTTGTCCAAGTGTTGTCATGCTTTAGAGAACTACATCCATTGAAGGAAGTGATGTTATGCATTAAAACTACAAAGTCAAATGTCCTGTCTGATTCTGCTGAGATGTTTTATGATGTAACTTCAATCAACTATTGGCTGTAATTGATAAATTAGAAACTCTGCTTTTGAATATTGAAATTACCTGTACCTTCTTCCCTCATTAATTAGTCGACACTCTCCTTTGAAATGGAAGCAAAGCACTACAATATTCTGTCAGTTTCAGACAACATGGTTGGAAGCTTTTTGGTAAGATCCCTGTCACCATTATGAAAGCTTGGCTGGTTGTCAGAAACTGTTAATGGTTTAAACTCAGCAGGTAGTCTCCTGATCCAAAAAAAGTTGCTACCTTTAAGAATCTGTAATAACAAAACATAATTTTGTGTCATTGTTTCTTTGTTTGCAAAGCTAATTGGCACAATTTGTCAAAGAAATTATCAAACTCTCGACAAAGCTGACACTTAAGTCTCTTGACTTTAAGTCATTAGATTTAAACAAGTTGATTTAATATTGCCAGTTGTACCTAGATACAGTGAAAAACAGATAATGTTGCTGTGTTCCGATGCCATCTCAGATGACAGAATAAATTAATGAATAAATTGCATTAATGGTAAAACACTCAATAAATTAATATTAAATTGCTACTACTAACACTGAAACAGCTTCAATAGTTCATCTTGCCCTCTCTGTAGACTTCACTCTCTCTTCTCCTCCAGTTGCTATCATTCGGCATCATCCCCGGGGTCCTATTGATATGCTCCTTTCCTCCCACCTCCGGTGTTTCCAAGCGGGAGATAGTCATGCTGCACAGCTCCCACTGCCTCTTCCAACACTGGACACTGACGTACGAGCTCTGAATCAACAGATGGGGGCTTGGCTTGTCTCCCCATACTGCCACCTAAGATGGAGCAGGAATGGAGATCCGCCGGGCCCGGGCCTCCCTCAGGAGGAGGTTGCATGGCAACCAACTCCAAATAAAAAAGTGACTGAGCTGGAAAGACAAATATGGAACCTTATGGATCTGGCAGAAACTGCCGCATGAGCCATGAGGGGCCGAGACCTGTAATCATAGCTGAACGTTGCTGATCCCATCGCAACCCACCTCATATTCTATGATATCTGTCTCTATATTAAGAAAACTATCTGAAACTCAATATATACCTAGGATGGTGACGGCGAGCACGAGGGGGCATAGCTTTAAATTGAGGGGTGAAAGATATAGGACAGATGTCAGAGGTAGTTTCTTTACTCAGAGAGTAGTAAGGGAATGGAACGCTTTGCCTGCAACAGTAGTAGATTCACCAACTCTGGGTACGTTTAAGTCGTCATTGGGTAAGCATATGGACGTACATGGAATAGTATAGGTTAGATGGGCTTTAGATCGGTATGACAGATCGGCACGACATCGAGGGCCGAAGGGCCTGTACTGTGCTGTAATGTTCTATGTTCTATATCAGTTCTTACTAGTGAATTCTATGTCTGTTGACATAAGCAAGAACTCTATACTTAAATAATTTAGGGCACATTATTGATTTCATAATCTATCATTATCATAATGGGCTGCCTGTCAGTTAAGAATGATTTACAGCTTCAAGTGCGAATAAACCCCTTAAGGCGGAGCTATGAATACATGAGCTTGTTTTTATAAGGGGGTTACTTTGTTTTTACTCAATGGGAATGCTTTGTTTAATAGCACACTATCAATAAATAGGAACATACAATAGTTACAGCACAGGAAGAGGTCACTCAGCCCATTAAAGAACAGTACAGAATACGAAAAGGCTCTTTGGCCCTCCAAGCCTGTGCTGACACATTTTGCCCTTCCATACAAAAACTGCCTTCACTTATAGGATCCATATCCCTCTATTCCCTTCCTATTCATGTATTCATCCAGGTGTTTCTTGAATGCTGCCACTGTATCTGTTTCCACCAGCTTCTCTGGCAGTGTGTTCCAGGCACTCACCACCCTTTTTGTGAAAAATGTGCCTTGCACAATACCCCGTCACACGTTGAAACTGTGTCCCCTCGTAATTCACACCTCCGCCTTGGGAAAAAGCCTCATACTTTCTACTCTATCCGTGTCATTCACAATCTTGTAAACTCCTTAACCTCCTCTATTCCAGTGAAAACAAACCCTGTCTGTCCTACCTTTCTTCAAAGCTAAAATCCCCCATACCAGGCACTATCCTGGGAAACCTTTTCTGCACCCTCTCCTGCACACCCAGATACCTCTGTATATCATTACTCCTAAGCGTTCTACTATTCACTGTATAATTTCAACCTGTACTTGACCTTCCAAAACGTATCACTTCACATTTGCCCGGATTAAAGTCCATCTGCCATTTTTCTGTCCATGCCTCCTCGTATGTCCTGCTGTATCCTCTGACAATACTCCTCACTGTCCGCAACTCCATCAATCTTTATATCATCCGCAAACTTAGTAATTAGACCAGCTACGTTTTCCTCCAAATCATTTCTGTAGATCACAAACAGCTGAGGTCCCAGCACTGATCCCTGTGGAACACAACTAGGCATGGCCCTCATGTCTGCACTGGCCAAAAGAAACTAAATGCCCATTCTAATTTCACCTTCTAGCACCTAGTCCGTACTGTTGCAGGTTCTAGCACTTCAGAGCAGCTCCAGTCCCCTTTCAAATGCGTTGAGGATTTTCGCTGTCACCAAGAGAATGGTAAGTAAATTGCAGCTGTCTACCAGATTTTGGGGAAAAGGGTTTTCCTCTTATCCCCTTCTACCAATCACCTTAAATCTATGGCCCTGTGTAATTAATAACTCACCCCATCCCACCCTATCAAACTGAGATCAGAAATTCATTACTGTCTGATCTGAAAACTCAGTGTTTCTTGCACCTGACCTGCTCTTGTCGCCATTGTGTTTATTTGGGGAATCCAGTTCAGTTTCTGATCAATGATAACTCCCAAGGATGGAGGAGTCAGTGATGGTAACACCATTAAATGTCAAGGGGCGGTGGTTAGATCATCACCAATAGGAGACAATCAATGTCTAGCATTTGTGTGGTGTGAATGTTACTTGCCACTTTTCAGCCCAAACCTGAATATTGACCAGATCTAGTTGCAATTGAACAGGGACTACTTCAGTATTGATAATAAAATGTGAGGCTGGATGAACACAGCAGGCCAAGCAGCATCTCAGGAGCACAAAAGCTGACGTTTCGGGCCTAGACCCCTTTTGTGCTCCTGAGATGCTGCTTGGCCTGCTGTGTTCATCCAGCCTCACATTTTATTATCTTGGAATCTCCAGCATCTGCAGTTCCCATTATCTCTCTCTCTACTTCAGTATTGGGTGAGTTAACCAGGATGTTGTCGGGAATGGAGGGTTTGAGTTATAAGGAGTGGCTGGATAGGTTGGATCTTTTTTCAGTGGAACTTACGAGGTTGAGGGAGTCTTTATAGAAGTATATAAAATCATGAGGGGTATAGATTAGGTGAATAGCAAAGGTCATTTCTCAAGGGTGGGAGGTGAAAGGAGAAAGTTTGAAAAAGGACATGAGGGGCTTTTTTTTTTACACAAGAGTGTGGTTTGTATGTGGAGTGAACTTCCAGAGAAAGTGGTGAATACGGGTACAGTTGCAGAATTTAAAAGACTAGGATAAGTATTCAAAAATGAAATATTGAAAAGGTATGAACAAAATGCAGGCAAGTGGGATTTGATTAGCTTGGGAACATGGTTAGTGTGAACTAGTAGAACTGAAGATTCTGTTTCCATACTGTTTGGCTCTATAGATATTTAAGTGTAGTCTATCTCAGCATAGCACCAGGTAAATACAGGGTGAGTTGACATTGGATGTGTAAGGGAAAAGAATGGTGGGTGGGAAGGCATGGACTGATGTGAGTTGGCATTAAGTTGACATGAGGGCTACAAAGGAAATTATAAAGTGAAGTGGGTTCGCTAAGTCAGCTGAATGGTTGGTTTGTAATACAGGTTGCCATGAAGGTGTGGTGACCCTCAGGTTAGACCACCACCAGCCATTTCTCTAACGAGAAAGTAGCCCTACATTCTGGCAAGACTATGGGGTTGGATGGAGATGCATGGATTGACATGGAGGTATGAGGTGCCAAGGGTGATGGAGTTAATGAGTTGCCATTATCGGAATAGGGGGAGTGTGTGAAGGGTGAGGGTTGTTTTCATTTCATTGCTTTTGTTTCTGTCAGCTACAACAAGGCTCCTCACTAAGCCATACCTTTTAGACAGTTTGCTCTCCTACCCAGCTCCACCGCTGCTTCCTCCAAACACTGTCTCAGGAGAATTAGGTAAACTCCCTACTCTAAGAACAAACCTCTGCTTGTGTGGGGTACTTTCCCCTCAGCTGTATTTATGGAGTTGGGGTGTTCTCTGACACTGTTCTCCCAAGTCAGCAAGAGTGAAAATTCAGGCCAGCAGGTGGGACGAAACATGGTTTTCCTGAGCTCCTTACCATGGCAATAGCCAGACTCTGAGGAGGTACATGTGCATTTTGTACGCAAGATCTCCTGATCCACCAACAGTCATCACAAACATGGAGCTGGGAAGTAAAGAAAGTTCAGCATTTTGTGATCTGATTCCCGCCTGTGCCAGAAGACATTGGTTCGCCGCAGGACTTATCGCTTATTCCCCACATTCCCCCTCACTATGGTATATGGAGCTGGGGAAAGGTAACATAAAGCATTAGCCAGTTGACTCTTCTGACGGAGTGGTAATATCCCTGCCTCTGAAATAGAAGAAGT
This sequence comes from Stegostoma tigrinum, assembly GCF_030684315.1. Lineage (NCBI taxonomy): Eukaryota > Metazoa > Chordata > Chondrichthyes > Orectolobiformes > Stegostomatidae > Stegostoma > Stegostoma tigrinum. Next base: position 410,596 of record NC_081355.1, read on the forward strand.
GAGTACAAGCCCCATTTCTTTCTGAAGTGTGTAATAACATTGCGTGAACAGATTGATTATAAAATAACTAAAGCAGTAGTCGGCCCACTGCACTCTCTGGAACCTACCTTCCAAACTATAAATGAGGATTCAGCAAGCCATCCCCTCAGGACTGTTGACGCCCTGCAGTTGGAATATCAAAACTTCAGTGACCAACCTACAGCAGGTTACTGGGGGCATTGAACATCTTGGGGGTATCCTAAGTTTACGACAGGCATTCCCCTCTCAGACGGAAGTCCCCACTTTGTGCCCCTCACAACCCGACCTCGAAATATGGACCCATCCCATGCATACCTTTCCCCCTCCCAGCACCTCCTCGCTGGGATCTCCAATCCCTGCCTGACCAAATTAAAAGCTTCAGGAGATACCTGCAGCTCCTACTGGGGACACTTGTGATCTTAGCAATGTTCACAAACTCATGTTGGGGTTACAGAGTGACTGATTAATCAGATTGCGCTTAATAGAAGAAAGTCCTGGTCACATTGTCAAGGGTGGCATGGTGGCTCAGTGATTAGCACCGCAACCTCACAGTGTCAGGGACCCAGGTTTGATTCCACCCTCGGGTGACTGTCTGTGTGGAGCTTGCATGTTCTCCCTGTGTCTGCATGGGTTTCCTGCAGGTGCTCTGGCTTCTTCCCACAATCCAAAGGTGTGCAGGTTTGGGTGGATTGACCATATGAAATTGCCTGTAGTGTTCAGGGATGTCTAGATTAGGGGAATGAGTCTGGGTGGGTTGCTCTGAGGGTCAGTATGGACTTGTTGGGCTGAAGGGCCTGTTTCCACACTGCAGGGATTCTATGATTATCTATTAACATAAGCCCCAATTAATAATCACAATAGGGCAGCCACATTTAAATTGGGCAACACATTAAATTGCCCCATAACATCCATTGCATGGTCTCTGTTTAAAGCAATAACAGGATTTGTAGAATATATTTGACAGATCAGAACAGAGAATTGGAATAAATGTGAAGTCGCTTCACTTTAGATTAATTTGAGGATGAGTATGGTGACATATGTAAGATTTGGAATGAATATTTTGACACTGAAACTTTGCATTAGATGGTACCAATTATTGGTCTTAGATGTCTCCCTAATTAACCTGCTCAGAGATGTTACTACAGACTGAGACTTGAACCCAGGTGTTTGGTTTAGGGGCCAGGGCACTGCCACTGAACAACAACAGACCAAATGTACTGGACTCAGGTATTTTCCTCATTAACCAAGGGAACTTAGTTGCTTTATCAAGGATATTTTTGCAGTGGGTAATTGAAGGTGAAAAAGCCAGGCAAGTTTAAATATTCAGTGTTATTCAGGAGTCTCGGACAGTTATTATCTTATGGAATTAATAATGAAGCCCATGATGTGACACACTGCCACTTGTAACATCAATAAGTGAGTCTTTCTGCAGTTTAAATGATATTGTCACTCCTCAGACGTTGTCACATTCAGACAATAGTGAAATGTCAGTGCTAAATGAGTGCTGAAAGCTTTCTCACTGATCCATGAAGGGATGATGTCCGAACCTGTTCACATTGCTGAACCAGAAGGAAATAATTCAAAAGTGTAAGGGAACAAACAAGGAGGGTCATCAACAGCCACAGGGAATCTCATGGAGGAGTCATCAATTAGAATAAGAAGCATTGGAGCTCATCCTGGAGTGAAGCAATGGCTCTTTTAAAGGAGCGAGTCTGACCAATGGCGAAGGAGGAGGGCAAGGCCAGAGTCTTTCAGACCACAATGATTTCAGTCTCAGGATGGACTAAGACAGGATATGGAACAAAGTATTGACAGGAATGGAAGGAAGCTCAGGCAAGATGATTGTCAACAAACCATTTTGTTTTTTAAATCCTCATCCCTTTTGTGAAAAGGGGTTGTTGACTGCTGGTTTCTGGTGTTTCCAGGGAAATAGAAACCTACAAAAGGGTTATTTTGTAGACTTCTTACTATGTCCCTGAGAAAACCCTCTGAGCTGACAGCACAAGCACCCAGTGAAACATATCGAATGTTGAAGATTGAGGGATGATTTTGTTGAAACTTACAAAATAGTAAAAGGGACAGACAGTGTCTATGCAGGTAAGAGGTTCCCCCTGGTTGGGGGGGAGTCTAAAGACCTTAAAGGTAAGGTGCTGAGTGCCATTCAGCCTGAGACAAGGAGAAAGTCTTTTGCTCAGATGTAGTTAAACATTGCGATTCTCTACCACAGTGGCTGTGAAAGCTCAGTGTTTCAGTATTTTTAAGGTAGACATTGATTTCTGATTATCAATGGAGTACATGGAGTTACTAAAAGCATTGGTCCAGGAGGCTATCGTCCATTCACTGACAGCATTGAATGTGTTAAAGAAATAAAGATTCATTTCCTTCGCACAACCTCTGAGGAATAACCACTGTCACATCTGCAGACTGACACAGATTAAGGTACCGAAAAAGCAACACCCAAATCACCAGGCCAGTGCCATCAGCTCACTGTAGTCAGCTTGGCAGAAGATTGCACAGGAACCACATGTACATTGTTAGACATTGTGTACAGCTGTGCGAAACCAATTTCAGAGTTCAATAAACAAAAAGCAAACTCATTTAAAAACGGCTGCTTTGTGACAAAGCAGAATCATGACCAAAATAACAAGCTGTTTTCTGTTACAGTAATTTATTTTTAAATGTAGAGAAATCTTTGAAATTGTGCATAATTTCAGCATTTCTTCTGAATATGTAGCTGTTGAAATGATGTATTTTGAAGTCATGGACAGAGAATGGCATGTACATAAAGTAATGCCAGATATATATTTTGCTTTAATATTCACACGGTTTCAAGTAATACATCAAAATGATACTAAAGTTACATTTTTCATGGAGCTTGGTTTCTGCAAACCTGCAATTTACATGCTTTTGTCTGTAATTCCAATCAATTTCTTGCAAAATTGAGCAAAGGCAAATGCGTGAATCCTGGCCCAGCTCTCTGAGCCTATGGTGCATTTATCAGCATAACCAGTTTTCAGTGCTACAGAGGATGGGTTTTGACCACTGTTCATTAATTTCCCATCTAGCTTTAGATGTTAGTTGGTGGGAACTGCATGGTGTAAAATTACTATCAAAGGGAGCAAGAATAAATGGAACATTTTGGGTTAGTAGGCGGTAACTACAACGTACTAACATACAAATTAGGAGCAGAAGTAGGTCATTCAATCCCTTGAGATTGCATCACTGTTAAATAAGAACATGGCCGATCTGCTTGTATTTCAAATTCCACATTCCCATCTCTGCCTGAAAACCATTGGTTTCTCTGTGTAATAACAATCTATCCATGTCTATCTTATAAAAAAAATTGAAAAAAAAAAAACCCACCTCCACTGTCTTGTTACATGGAGTTTCAAAGTCAGGCAGTTCCCTGACAGAAATAAAATCCTCTTCATCTCTGTGCTAAAAGGGAAACCCCTAACTCCATATCAGTCCCCACTAACACTGGACCCATCCACTAGAAGAAACATCCTTTGCACATCCACTTTGCCAACACTGTTCAGGACCTTACAGGTCACTCCAAGCTATAATGGATACAAATCCAGTCTCTCCAAACATTTCTGATAAAACAACCCACTCGGGTTATGTATCCATCTGGTAAACGTTCTATGAATCACTTCCAAATCCATCAATGCCTTGTATAAGTGGAGCACAGTCACTTTTATGATAAAGGATAGCATTCATTAGTTGGCTTAATTACTTGCTGTACCTGGGTACTAACCTTTTCTAACACATGCTCCATAACACCCAGAATCCTCTGCATCTCCAAATTCGATAGATGTTTTCATTTATATATTCTAAGAGCAAAGTGAACCACTTTATACTATCCTCACTCACTGAAACTATCTATATTCACTGCAATCTTGCTATGACCTTTTCTCATCTGAGCCATAAAAGTTGTAAGAAGATGTAGCCGCCATCATAAACCCCTGTGGGACTCTACTCACTACATCCTTCCAATTGGGAAAAGATCCATTTATTCTTCCTCTCTGCCAGTCTTGAATCTTCTGCCTCTGTTAATCTGTTACCCCCTACACCCACAACTTTTGGAACAAAGAATAAAGAACAATACAGCACATGAGCAGGCCTTTGAGCCCTCCAAGCCTGCACCAACACATTTTGCCCTTCCATGCTAAAACTGCCTTCACCTATTTGTGTATTCATCCAGGTATTTCTTAAATGCTGTTATTGTGCCTGCTCCCAGCACCTCCTCCGGCAGCATATTCCAGACATTCACCACCCTTGGTGTGAAAAATCTGCCTCGCGCATCTCTTCCTATCTTGCTCAAGGACTTGTTAATGTGATAGCCTGTCAAATATTTTCTGGAAATCTAAGTGCATACAGCTCCCTTTAACCACATATTGCTCCTTTAAAGAAATAGAATAAATTGGTTAAGCATGACTTTCCCTTCACAGAACAACAATGACATTTCCTCATTACCTTGCGATTTTATAAGTACCCAGCTATTGTTTCGTTTAATAATTGAATTGAACACCTTCCCCATGACACTTGGCAGGCTAATTGGTCGAGAGTTTCCTGTTTTCCTGAATGTACCCCAACCCCCCAACCTCTTTTCTTGAATTGGGGATTATATTTAACTATTTTTCAGTCTGTTGGAATCTTTCCTGAATCTAGGGAGTTTTAGAAAATTAGTATCAACTTATCCACAACCTCATTAGTCACATATTTTACGAGTGAAGCAAAATACTACAGAGTCTGGAGATTTAAAATAAAAATGGAAAGTGTAAGAAAAACTCAGCAGGTCAGGTATTATCAGAGAGGAGAGAAATAGTGTTAATGTTTTCAGATAAGTGTGATTATTCTTCAGAATTGAAGGGAATTTTAAAATTATCTCAGGTAAAATTCATCACAGGTTTAACAGGATAGATGGTGAGAAACTGTTTCCCTTGGGTGGGGAATCGAGAACATGGGGCTGCAGTATCAGAATAAGAGGTCAGTAATTTAGGACTGAAATGGGAAGAAATGTCTTCACTCAAGAGGGTTGTGAGTCTTTGAAGTCCTCCATGCTATGAATGCTCATTCATTAAGGATGCTAAAGACAGCGGTCAATAGTTGTCTGGGCACTGATGAGATAGTGGAATGGTGGAAATGAATAGGTCGCGCATAATCTTGTTGAACAACAGAGTGGTGTTGAAGGAGTAAATGACCCACCCCTCAATTTCTTCTCTTCATACCTGAATTTTCCTGAGTACAGTACTTCTTTATCTTGGGGAACTGCACAGCCATGGGACTCTGTAACAGTGATGGAAACCGTGGTCACTGTTAGAAAAGCAGATCGAAGGCTAAGATAAGGATAGGCTACTGACTTGCAAAGAAATGTTTGTCAAAATTAACATGAACGAGCATGCAGGCCATTGCTCATTGGATACAAAAACAAAGCTGCTGGAAAAGCTCAGCAGGTCTGGCAGCATCTGTGGAAGAGAAAGCAGAGTTAACGTTTCAGGTCTGGTGACCCTTTCTCAGAACGGGTGATTCTCAGAACAGTTCTGAGGAAGGGTCACCGGACCCGAAATGTTAACTCTGTTTTCTCCAGCACAGATACTGCCAGGCCTGCTGAGCTTTTCCAACAACTTTGTTCTTGTTCCTGATTTACAGCATCTACAGTTCTTTTGGTTTCATTCTTCATTGGAGATGTTCACATTCCTAACAGTAAACAAAGCACCCATGAAAAAGCTTGAGCAGTGAAAATAGTTGAATGATGTAGGTAGATGACAGCAATTGGATTCAAACACATCATTTTTGAGAAAAAGATCAATGTATATAGATATGTCACAAATGTACATGTTGTGACTGTCATATTTTATAAAAAGGCAAGGTGTGGGTTTAATTGCATGGGGGAAGGTTGTCCATTTCATCACATGCATTATAAAAGCTGCAGTCATAACCCATCTGTGATACCCTACTTGCATTGTTAAATGTATGTGTGAATGACAGGCCAGAGCCTGCATTCTAAAGCCAGTTGGAAAAGTGATGAATGAAGGCTATGAATGACGGCAGGCATTGAGATGACTACCTGCTCCCATGTGTGGACTGGTTTCCTGCCCTCACCCCACATACATTAAAGCTAAGTGACAGAATAATGGGACACACATCTAAAACACAGGCAGCATGGAGATTCTTCTCCCAGAATTGTGAAAGAAATTCTGGGGTTTCCATATTAATCCTTTGTAATGATTAGAGATTTAACAGCCATTGTAGGTTTATCTAATACATTCGCATCAGTTTATGACCCTTTGGTCTTCTGCCTGCAATTTCTGTGTCTGATGCCATCACTCTCAGTGACACTTGAAAAAGGAGTGAAACTCCGGAATGTTATGTTTTCAAATAAACCTGTTTGACTATAATCTGGTGTCGTGCGATTTTGACCATCTCCCAGAGGATAGTGATTGTCTGGAATTCTTTATCCCAGTAAGTGCAGAGTTTGGATCTCAGAAGGGATTTAAAGAGGAGGCAGATAGATGTAGAGGAGAATGGAGGGGCATGAAGAGTTAACACAAAAGAGGAATTGAGGCCTGGGGCAGGTCAGCCATCATCTTATTAAATGGTGGGCCAGGTTCGAGGGGCTGAATGGCTGAATGGCCTATTCATGTCCCCCATTTCTTAGACCCTGTGAAAATGGCTACATTTGAAGTGAAGTGACATCTTTTTGCATTTTACCCTCAGACTTGACTTCAAACAATGCCTTTCCATGAAGTAAAATTCAGCTTGAATAACACAGCTGAATTAATCGATAAAAATGTCACAAATCATAAATTTTCTGCCATCTGTTTACACTAAATAGTTCATTACTGACTGTATTTGAAAGACATGAAATTACTGCAATAAGGTACTTTTTTTCTGCTTTGAATTTTCTTTTAACAATATGCATAAATATAATGTTAATCAATAGCTAGAACATGGAGCAGTACAGCACAGGAACAGGCCCTTTAGCCCACCATATCTGTGCCAAACACGATGCCATTCTAAACCTAATCCCATCTACTTGCACATGGTCCGTATCCCTCAATTCCCTGTCTGCTCATGTGTCACTCTGAAAACCTTTTACACATTGCTATAGCATCTGCTGTTAACTGGCAGCACATTCAAGACACCTACCATCCTCTGTGCAAAAAAGCCTTCTTCGCACACCTCTTTTACACTTTCCCCCTCTCACCCTAAACCCATGTCTCTCTTATTTGATAATCCCACCCTAAGAAAGAAATTCTGACTATCCATCTTTTCCATGCCTCTCATCATTTTATATACTTCTATTAGGTCATTCTTCAGGCTCCAATGCTCTAGAAAAATGCAATTCAACTTTGTCCGAATTCCCCTTGTAGCTAATACACCCCAATCCAAGTGGTATCCTGGTAAACCTCTTTTGCACTCTCTCCATAGTCTCCACATTCTTCCTAAATTGTGGCAACCAGACCTGCTTAAACTGTTATCCAGCTGCAAACATGGCATGCCAAATTTTATACTCAATGCCCCGAACAATGAAAGCAAGCATGCCCTACACTTTCTTTACCACCTTATTCACTTGTATTGCTTTATGGACTTGTGCCCCAAGATCCCTCTGGATATCAGTGCTCCTAAGGGTGCTGCCATTTACTGTATATTTTCTTCTTGTACTTGTCCTCCCAAAATACATCATTTCACACTTGTCTGGACTAAAATCCATCTGCCATTTCTCTACCCAACTCTCCAACAGATATAAATCCTGTTCTATCTTATGATAACCTTCCTTGTTACTCCATCAGTTTTCACATTGTCCGCAAATTTAATAAATCAGTCAATTTACATTTTAATCCAAATCATTCCTCTAATTCTTGCTGTTACAGAACTCTTGTCAGAAAAACACCCTTCCACAACTACTCTCTGTTTTCTATGATCAAGCCAGTTTTGTATCCAACTTACCAATTAACCGTGGATTCCATGTGACTGTCTTCTGGACTAGACTACCATGTGAGGCCTTGTCAAATGTTTTATTAAAATCTATGCAGACAACATCCTCTACGCTACCCTTATCAACCATTTTAATCACTTCCTCAAAGTACTCAATCAAATTTGTGAGATGAGATACCTCTCGCACAAAGCCATGCTGACTATCCCTAATAAATCCATTTTTTTTGTTCCAAATGTGAGCCAATCTTGTCCCTAAGAATCATCACTAATAATTTCTCTACAACTGATATCACCAATTTGTAATTTCCTGGTTTATCCCTCTTGCCCTTCTTAAACAAAGGAAGAACATTGGCTATTCTCCTGTCTCCTGGGGACTCCACTGTGGTTAAAGAGTATGCAAAGATCTCTGTCAAGGCCCCACCAATCTCCTCTCTCAATATTCTGGAATAAACCACATCAGGAATAGACACCCAAAACTTTCTTAATATCAAGTGCCCTAGAATAAATGTTGAATTCCTTGCTCAGTTGGGCGGCATGGTGGCTCAGTGGTTAGCACTGCAGCCTCACAGCACCAGGGGCCCGGGTTTGATTCCAGCCTCGGGTAACTGTCAGTGCGGAGTTTGCACATTCTCCCCGTGTCTGCGTGGGTTTCCTCCGGGTGCTCCGGTTTCCTCCCACAGTCCAAAGATATGCAGGCTAGGTAGATTGGCCATGCTAACTTGCCCGTAGCATTCAGGGTTGTGTGGGCTATAGGGGGATGGGTCTAAGTGGGATGCTTCAAGGGGCAGTGTGGACTTGTTGGGCCAAAGAGCGTGTTTCCACTCTGTAGGGAATCTAATTTTAAAAAATTACCAACATACCTCTTCCTAATGTTACCATCATCCATGTCCTTTCCCCTTTGTGAATAACAACACCAAGTACTCATTGAGGACCTGACCCACCTCCTCTGGCTCCACACATAAATTACTTCTTTTGCCCATTAATGGACCTCCCCTTTCCCAAGCTACTGTTTTGCTCATAATAAATGTATTAAAATGCCTTGGGATTCTCCTTAATCTTACTTGCCAAGATTGCTCCTTTCAGCCCTCCTAATTTATTCTTTACGTTCTTTCCTGCTTCTTTTATATCCCTTAAGGGACTTGTTTGGTTTCTAAATCTTACATATGCTTCATTTTCCTTTTTGACTAAACTTGCAATATCTCCTGTTTCTTGAATTTTGCCACCTTATCTTTCAACTTCACAAGAACATTCTTGACCTGAGGCCTGATCAACTAGTATTTAAAACACTCCCACATGTCAGATGTGGATTTACCCTAAAATAGCCACCTCTAATCTAATTTCTCCGGTTCCTGCCTAATACTGGTGTAATTAGCCTTCCCCCAATTTCACACATTCACCCAAAAACCATTCTTTTCTATAACTATATTAAGACTTACAGAGCCCTGTTCCCAGAATACGTTCCCACTGAAACTTCGATCAATTGGCCATTTTCATTCGCCAACACAAGGTCTTGTATGTCCCTTTCCTGGTTGAATTATCTACATATTGTTTCAAGGAGAACCTCTTGGGTGCACCAAACAAAGTTTGTACATCTCAGCCCCAGTACTAAGGGAGTACCAGTCAATATTAGGGAAGTTAAAATCACTCATTATAACAACCCTGCTGTTTTTACATCTTTCCATGGTCTGCTTGTATATCTGTTCCTCTAACTCCCGCTGGCTGTTGGGAGACTTTTAGTTTAACTCCATCATCGTAATGGATAAAAATATTTCTGTCAAAGAGTGTGCAGTAAACTTGCATACAAATTAGGCTTTTCCTGTCATTTTATCTTTGCTTAGATTTGAATGCATTAGCGCACATGATGAAAGGACCAAAGACAATGTTTGTGCATGCAAACATTTGTGGTTGAACAAATAATTCACCTCGCGTAGTGTTGGTGAAGAAATAAACTGAAAGCAAAATGGAGAAGTAAGATTTTTGACGTGAAAATGACACACGTTTAGGAAGCAATTTGAATATCAGGAGCTGTGCATAATTTTATAGTGAAATGTCAAAATAGATTCTATTTAAAAATCAAAACTAATGACTGTCAGTCTCATTGAATGACATATCAGGTTGGGTGAATTACTGCGCAGTCTTGCAGAAGCAATCTGAGGTTACGTCCACAGTGCCACCTGACTTACAGAAACACATTATTTTTGTACTCATGATTTCATGTTGCACTTAATTACACTAATTACACAAATTCCAAGTGTTACTGTAAAAGCAGGTTTTGGGATACATTTTCATCTTTTACTCAGCAATAATGATGGTGAACACTGAATTTGCAAAATACAACTAATGTTCATTTCTCTATCACCCAAGTATTGAAAACAAACATCTGGCCAAGTTCTCTTCCCTGTGCTGCCAAAAGCAACCAATAGATCCTAAATCGGACGACGTTGTGGGGTCAGACTGCCTACACAAGCAAACATATCATTTCAAACTCCACAGAATCATGCAACAGGCATGCAGGCCAACACTGTAGGAGCAAATTACTGCAGATGCTGGGATCTGCACTGGAAACTGATAACTCTTTATCAGAGTCATCCTCATTCGAAACGTTAGCTTGCTCTCTCTCCATGGATGCTGCCTGACCTGCTGTGATTTCCAGCATATGTTGTTTCCAGTGCAGGCCTTGTAGCTTGCGCTGACCCTTCAAAAGAGCTCGCCCAATAATCTCCTTCTCCTGCTCTGTATTCTGGAATTTCCTTTATCCACTATGTATCTGTTGATCGTTTGAAAACTAAAATGGAATCTGCTTCCACCATCCTTTCTAGACATGCATGATGTGTATTTTTTTTTCCTGGATGACCACTCCTTGTATCTTGCCAACTCTCTGAGTGTGTGATGTTGGCTCAGGGATTGTTTAAGGTATTTCAGTGCAACCAGTTCCCCTTTGTCCTTGCTTTGCCTTTGGCCTATCCAGTGATTAGTAATACAGTGCACACCACTGTAGGGTGTCTACAGAAGAGGTAATGGACTCTTGGATAAAAAGGAGGTTTATTGAATGATATGAATAAATATAACTTCATTTAGTGAGGCATAATGACTAGGACCTTAAGGACCTGGTACAGATCCAGCTGCTCCTCCTGAAAGTGAGTAGAATTCTCTGCACCTACCCACAGACTCTGTGTGACATCAGCGGAATGGGTGAGGCCAACGAAGCGTGTACATTTAACCCCTTCAGAGCCATCACCTTATACATCATCTCCTCCAAAATATTGCTTCCCAAAATTAACCCATTCTTCAATGTTATAACCATAATATATTTACCAGTACCATATCTTGCCCCCGTGTCTCTCTTCCCCCACCTCCACCCATGCCCCCTCATATCCCTGACTGTGGCCTGCACTTGGTCTGGTTTTTTGACCCAGCTCTCAGGAACACTGTCCTTGTATATGGAAAATGTCTTGCTTAAAAGCTGTTGACTCTGTCTCCAATCATTTCTCCACTAGAGGAGTTTTTATCCCTTGGAGGTCTTTCACTGTGATTGTTGTTCTTTATAGACGTTGTTATTGGCTCATTAGTTTATCTGAAGGAGTATTAATCTTCTGAATTTCCTTGCTGGAAGTCAGCAGAAATTTCAAAATACTTTCTTCCTTGTAACACCCTTGATTCCTGAATCAGGCAAACACTTTCCAATTGAAAGAGGTAGTCTATTTTTGGCTGTATCCTGGGTGGTCAGAGAAAGCAGCTTCTCCTTCATGAACATAGATCTGTGGATATTGGACATGGCTCCCTTGGAGATGTATGGGACTTATTCCCCTCAGGTTGTTAATGAGGATTGGACACCTTCAGTCACCCATCGTGATCGTCTGACCAATGAAATTGATTTTTCAGACTCTCAGGAATGTTACTGAAAGACTGACTGACTCAGCACTGTCTCCATCACTGGCATTGACTGTGCAGTTATAGAAGACAGATAGTTGAATATTTCCACAATTCCGCCATTTATAAATTCTGATTTCAAAGCTCAGTTTTCCACTAAATTGTAGACGTGATTTATGAACTTTTTTTAAAGGTATTCTCCAGAGGGCCGAATTCTTCTGTGAAAACTTGTGTATTCAAGAATTATAATTATTATTGAATTAAAATAATTATCAAAAACATTTAGGCCATGTTCCAAAGTAACTGTAATTTCTTTGATATTTATCTCTTAGTAACATCATCAGGAGTTAGATCTATTGGATATGACTGCGAATTCCCTTACTCAGCTTGTGTCTTCATGCTGAGTTTTAGATGATGCTATATTGAAAAAAAATGTTGCCCTTATGAAGATATTCTTGCACTTTCTATGGACCTTCTATGATCCTGAATCTATTAGGAAGTATATCTTTTTGCATTTCTTCTCAATGTATTGACTAATTTTATTATTGTAAAGATATATTAAATCTACAGCATTTCAATATTGTCTTAGATTTGCTGCTCTTTAGGTGTGTGTTCACCAATGCCATTTTCAATAAATTTATTGTAGAAATAGCTAGATTTTGTACACAATAATGTTGGACTACATCTTTTATGAGCAAGTCTTTAAACTCTGCAATAATTTCTGTAATACCATATTGAATTACCAATAAAACTTTAAATTGTATTACTGACTATTCGACAGTAAGTTGTTGCTCTCAATCTTTGAAAGTCTGTCTCTGTGTAATGTCATATCTTTGAACAACTTATGACAGCATCCTCTCTCAGGTCAGCTGAAATCTTCATCTCTGACTTCTGACTCTCCTGACTGGATGGAGCAGTAGGAATTTGCTGGGCTCCACTGACCTGTCAAACCTTAGACCAGAAATGAAAATTTAACTTCCAAATGGCTAGTGAAACAAATTATTTATTTTCAGTAGTGTTTGCTTGGGAGTTTCCTGGTTTAAGACTGTCATCTGAAATTACAGTAAGTTGGTAATTACTGCAAGTCCCTCCGCTTTCCCAAGTTGGGGAAAGGTTCAGAACAAAGAGAAAGAAAACAACAAAGAAAAATAATAAAATTTGAGGCTGGATGAACACAGCAGGCCCAGCAGCATCTCAGGAGCACAAAAGCTGACGTTTCGGGCCTAGACCCTTCATCAGAGAGGCGGATGGGGTGAGAGTTCTGGAATAAATAGGGAGAGAAGGGGAGGCGGACCGAAGATGGGGAGAAAAGAAGATAGGTGGAGAGGAGAGTATAGGTGGGGAGGTAGGGAGGGGATAGGTCAGTCCAGGGAAGACGGACAGGTCAAGGAGGTGGGATGAGGTCAGTAGGTAGGAGATGGAGGTGCGGCTTGGGGTGGGAGGAAGGGATGGGTGAGAGGAAGAACAGGTTAGGGAGGCAGAGGCAGGTTGGACTGGTTTTGGGATGCAGTGGGTGGAGGGGAAGAGCTGGGCTGCTTGTGTGGTGCAGTGGGGGGAGGGGACGAACTGGGCTGGTTTTGAGAAGCGGTGGGGGAAGGGGAGATTTTGAAGCTGGTGAAGTCCACATTGATACCATTGGGCTGCAGGTTTCCCAAGCAGAATATGAGTTGCTGTTCCTGCAACCTTCGGGTGGCATCATTGTGGCACTGCAGGAGGCCCATGATGGACATGTCATCTAAAGAATGGGAGGGGGAGTAGAAATGGTTTGCGACTGGGAGGTGCAGTTGTTTATTGCGAACCGAGCGGAGGTGTCCTGCAAAGCGGTCCCCAAGCCTCCGCTTGGTTTCCCCAATGTAGAGGAAGCCACACCGGGTACACTGGATGCAGTATACCACATTGGCAGATGTGCAGGTGAACCTCTGCTTAATGTGGAATGTCATCTTGGGGCCTGGGATAGGGGTGAGAGAGGAGGTGTGGGGGCAAGTGTAGCATTTCCTGCGGTTGCAGGGGAAGGTGCCGGGTGTGGTGGGGTTGGAGGGCAGTGTGGAGTAAACAAGGGAGTCACGGAGAGAGTGGTCTCTCCGGAAAGCAGACAGGGGTGGTGATGGAAAAATGTCTTGGGTGGTGGGGTCGGATTGTAGATGGCAGAAGTGTCGGAGGAAAATGCAAAGAAAAATACTTTTTTTTTAAAGGGAAAGGCTGGATAAGTGACATGAAGGAAGAGACAGAATATATTAACACTGTTTGATTGTCCCTTGTGGGCATGTGCAGGTTCTTGTGTTTTTTATGTAGCTGATTTGAGGCAGTGCCTCGAAGCACATGTAAGCTTGGGGATTGCATGCAGACTCTATTTTGCTTTCACTATCTGTCCAGCAGACCCTGTTCCACACTGTAAATGGGTTTAGATGACTGTGACAGCAGTCCCATGGCTCCATCAAGTCAAAATGCCTCTGTGATACTAACCTGACAATGGTTCATATTAATTCACAAATGGGAGCTGAAATGAAAGTTCCCAATTTTAAAAGTTTGAGCTTTCCTGCAGTTAAGGGAATTGAATTCGTATGTGCAAGATCCTTGCAACAATTTTCCACATTAAAGTGCTATATACATGTATGTTGTTGCTAAGCTACCTTTTCTGCTCCATCTACCATCACCACTGCAATCCAGAGAGTAGGGCTTATTCCTAATTAACTCAACCAGTAGATGAAAAAATATACTTCTCTTTTCATTGAAAGCAGCAAATAGCAGCATAAATATTTCAATGAAGAACTACCAATTTTAAAGTTACTTGTGTTCAGTTCCAAAGTAATAATAAATTAATGATTTTGCCTCACTCTGTAGAGATGGCAGTAACAGCTCACATATAACTGAGACCAAATAAATCCATTGCAGAAGAAATAGAGTAGAGTTACTCAGAACCAATGCACTGTAGTTTTTTGACATTGGCAAAACATCACACCTTCTGTTGTAGCTGGAATATATATTTTAATTATTGAGAAATCATTGTCAACAATCTTCATGCTGTCACACTTGGTTTTCTAATGGGTTTTCATACAACTAATGCTGATGATGTCATAACATCAAAAATAGTCGCAGACTAATTGCCATATCAGTACTGAATTCTGACTAGATTACAGTTTGCTATAAAATGCACGACATTTGTGCAATCCTTGACTTATTATCCTGTTATTGCATGTCATCAGGAGTTCAGGAATATGGAGGGATCAGATCAGCTATGACCTTATGGAATGGTGCAGCCATCTCACTGGACTGAGTGGTCTCCTCCCCTTCCTGATTCCTATGTTCATACATTCACATACAGTGTCAAAAGTCAGACTGCATCGGTATGAATTTTCATTTTTATTGCTGATCAGAAAGTGAGCAGTCATGGTTCTTTTACACACTAGCTGATTCTCATTTCCATGATTTCAGAGCCAATGAGAATGAGGTGGGTGAGAAATGGCAGTCAATTCAAGGAGGCAATTCATCAGTAAAGTGATGGAAGGTGTCAGTAACAGAGTTATCAAGCAGCACCTGCTCAGCAATAGCCTGCTCAGTGATACCCAGGTTGGGTTCCGCCAGGACCACTCAGCTCTTGACCTCAATACAACCTTGGTTCGAACATGGACAAAAAGAGCTGAATTCCAGAGGTGAGGTAAAAGTGACAGTCCTTGACATGATGGCTGCATTCAACCACATTCAAGAAGCTCAAGTGAAACTGAATTAATGGGAATTCAGGGGAAAACTCTCTGGTGGCTAGACTGTGATGCTACTATGGCTTTAAAAATTGTATTTTGACTTTATTTTAAAATGTGGATTTGGGACAGCAGTACAGAACTACCTATTCAAAGCAGCTTATTAGGCCTTTTTTAAAAAACACCGGAACACTAGAAGCAGCCTGAATGGGTGAAATCAGGCTCCCACAGAACCAGGGTTTGAGTTTAGCTTTTAGTAGATTTTGGGGTTTGGAAGTTATTATGTCTCTCTGTGCCACAGCCTAAAATTTTGAGTTGTCTCTCTGCTGTCAGATGTCCATGTGAGACAATCTGTTTTACTGACTATGCCACTGTCATGTGTGTAATTATGGGATGTTACTATTTTGGAACAGATGCTGTTTAAAAATTAATTAATCTATTATTTGGTTAAGCTTTCTCATAAAATTAAAGTTAGACCAATTCTTCTTTCTTTCATTTGAATTTTAACTATAGGTAAGAATAAAGAGCGTTTTGCTTAAAACCAATTTATATAACCAACTGAATTACATCTGTAACAAAGCACCTTGCAGTTGTCTTTAAATAAGATAAATGTTAGGGCATTGGCTATCTCCGCGATACACTTCCAGGTGTTATGTTCTGGTCCATTACAGGAGTCGTACCTGACACATAGGAAGATGTTGGTCGTTGTGAGAGGTCAATCATCTCAGCTCCAGGGCATCTCTGCAGGAGTTTTTCAGGATAGTGTCCAAAGTCCAACCGTCTTCAGCTGCTTCATCAATGACCTTCCCTCCATCATAAGGTCAGAAGTAGGGATGTTTGCCAATGATTGCATAATGTTCAGCACCTTTTGTGACTCCTTAGAAACTGAAGCAGTCCATGTTCAAATGCAGCAAGATCAGAACAATATCCAGGCTTGGGTTAAAAAGTTGAAAATAATATTCTCAAAATATAAATGCCAGGCAATAACTATCTCCAAGAAAAGACAATTGAATTACCAGCCCTTGACATTCAATGGTGTTACTATCACTGACTCCTCAAACACCAACATTTTGCAGGCTACCATTGAACAGAAGCTGTGGCAATCACATGAATGTAAAACAGCCAATCAGAGGCTCAGGGTCCTACAGTGAGTAACTTATCTCCTGACTTGCCAAAGCCTGTGTACCATCTACAAGGCACAAGTCAGGAGTGTGATAAAATACTCTCCACTTGCCCGGATGGGTGCAGCTTCAACAACACTCAAGAATCTTGACACCAGCCAAAACAAAGCAGCACTTGTTTGGCCTGACATCCACAAGCATCCACTCCCTCCAACACTGATGCTCAGTAGCAGCAGTGTATGCTATCTACAAGATGCAATGCAGAAATTCACCAAAGGTCCTTAGACAGCACCTTCCAAATTCACAATCACTTCCATCTAGATGGACCAGGACAGCAGATCCATAGGAACAGCACTACCTACAGTTTCCCTTCCAAATCACTCATGATCCTGACTTGGAAATATATCATTGGCCCAGTGCTACTGGGTCAGAATTCTAGAATTTTCTCCCTACGTGCATTCTGGGTCTACTTTCAGCACATGGACTAAAACATTTCAAGAAGGCAGCTCTTCACCACCTTCAAATTTTCTAACTACTGCTATCTTCTTGAATCTTTTGTTGAGTGTTAATCCATGTTAATATACACCATTTTGTTTTACTTTTGGTAATTTTCCATAGTGACTTCAGGTTTGTGGCAGACAGTAATGCAGAGTTGAACAAAAAATATTTTTGAAATTAAACTAGCAATGAGCGTTATACTAAAGAAAAGACTATGTTCTGCCTTAAAGACATGGGTGTGGTAGGGAAATAAACAAACACAGACGATTTTTCTTCTGAACCCTGAAGAAGTTTTGTGTGATTGATATTGGCTTGCTGACCAGCTGACAAAAATCCCAACACGTGGCACGGTGGCTCAGTGGTTAGCACTGCAGCCTCACAGCACCAGGGGCCCGGGTTCAATTCCCGCCTCGGGCGACTGTGTGGAGTTTGCACATTCTCCCTGTGTCTGGGTGCTTTGGTCTCCTCCCACAGTCCAAAGATGTGTAGGTTAGGTGGATTGGCCATGCTAAATTGCCCATAGTGTTCAGGGGTGTTTGGGTTATAGGGGCGTGGGTCTGGGTGGGCTGCTCCAAGGGGCGCTGTGGACTTGTTGGGTCGAAGGTCCTGTTTCCACACTGTAGGGAATCTAATCTAATCTCAACAAGGTTTTGTTCGTAAGTGGCAGCAAAATAATTGTGTTGTAACCTTTGAGGTTGTTAATTGGGCATAACACCATTATCACCTCTTATCTGAGTATGTGACATTGTTCCTGCTCTAAAAGTTATTCTCAACAGAGTTTCATACTGTGAAAAATCCTCAAACCCAGGGGCTATATAATAGACCACAGCAGGAGCCCTGATGCACTGCTGCTTCTAAATCATTTTGGTATCAAGCAGATTGAATACTTCTATTTTATGGAAAATAAGTCAATACATTAATGGGAAGATTTCTGTCTAATGCGATGACTGTAACTATTTTCTATTAAGATATAATCTTTGGGAGAAATGCCTGATGAAAAACAATGGTGGAGGGCTTGCATGTGATGCCTGATTGCTGTTCATGTAATTGAAACACAACAAGGTAGAAATTACATCTGACCAGTGATTGGTACAGGTCAATGGACCCAGTCAAACTTTAATCCATACTTCGTGTGAGTTTAAAAAATCTTACGCACAGGAATTTTACTGCACATTCACTAATACAGATGTAATAACGTTGAAAGAATATGGCACAAAGTTAAATTCTCACCTTCCATCTCGATTTATATTGTATATCAGATTTTGTTTAATTGTCCAAGGACAGAAAGTGGGAGATAGCTAGAACAGGATCAAATAACAAAGAACAGTACAACACAGGAGCAGGTCCTTTGACCTACCAAGACTGTGCTGACACATGATGCCTTTCTAAACATAAAACCTTTTGCCTCAACATGGTCTTTATCCCCTCTCTTCCCTACCTAGTTGTATATCTGTCAAAATGGTTCTTAAATGTTGCTTTAATATCTGTTTCTACCATCTCCTCTGGTAGCACATTCCAGACACTTTCCTTTATGTGTGTAAAAAACTTGCCTCTCACATCTACTTTAAACTTTCCCTCTTTTATCTTAAACCTATGCCCTTGGTAATTGACATTTCTACCCTGGGAAAATGACTCTGACTATCCATTCTGTTCGTGCTTCTCATAATTTTGAAAACCTCTATCAAGTCTTCTCTCAGTCTCTGATGTTTAAGTGAAAACAATCAAGTTTGTCCAATCTCTCCTCGTAACCAATACCCTCCAAACCAGGCAACATCCTGGTAAATTGTTTCTGTATCGTCTCCATAACCTCCATATCCTTCTGGTAGTGTGGCAACAAGAACAGTACGCGATAATCCAAATGCAGACTAATTAAAGTTCTACACAGCCACAACATGATTTGCCAATTTTATACTCTATGCCCTGATTGATGAAGGCAAGCATGCCATATGTCTTCTTGACCACCTTATCCACCTGAGTTGCTTTGTGCCACTTTCAGGGAACTGTGGACATGTATGTCTAAATCTCTCTCTATGTTGATGTTACTAATGGTTTTGCCATTTCCTGTTATACTATCCTCCTGCAATAGGTCTTCCAAAATACATAACCTTGTATTTGTCTGAATAACATTCCATCTGCTATTTCTTTGCACAAATCTCTGGCTTATCTATCTCTTGCTGTATTCTTTCGCAATCCTCCCTTCTATCCGCAGCTTCCCCCAATCTTTGCACATTTGTAAATTTACTACTCACAGTATCTACATTCTTGTCCAAAGCACTTTCATATATTAAAATAACAGGGGTCACAGCACTGATCCCTGTAGAACATGAATAGTTACAGATGTCCAGTCAGAAAATCATCCTTCCTCTCCTCAGATTCCATGTGAGTTCAAATTCTCTATCAGCCTGCTATGAGGGACCTTGTCAAAGGCCTTGCAAAAGTCCATATAAACAACATCAACCTCCTACCCTCATCAATCATCTTTGTCATTTCCTCACAAATCAATCAAGTTTGTTCGACATGACCTCACCTGCAAAAAGCCACACTGTCTATCCAAACATCAGTAAATCCTATCATTAAGAACCTTCTCCAATAATTTCCCTACCAGTGACCTAAGGCTCACCAGCCTCGAATTTCCTAAATTATCCCTGTTGTCCTTCTTAAACAAAGGAAAAATGCTGGATAACCTCCACTCCTCTGGGACCTCTCCTGTGACTACAAAAGATACAATGATTTTTTAACAAGGCCCCAGCAATTTCTTCTCCTGCCTGCCATAGCATTCTGGGATAGTTCTTGGGGAATTGTCTACCTTAATGCTGTTCAAAACACCAGAAACCTCCTTTTTTTTTACATTGACTATAAACCATGGCTTCATACACTGAAACTGAGGACAGAATAAATCCACCTACTGCCTTTTAAATATATTTTACTGTTTCATACTTCAAAAGGAGAAGTTTAGTGACAATTCTGAAATGGAAGATGGAAAGATAGCTTTCAGAGTGCACTGACTTAAAGGCAATAACTATAGGCCCTACATTGTACTGGTTGATACTATTATAAATGAGATATTTTCATTGGGACCCTGTAGGGGCTTCCACATCAAACAGCAAGGCTATTGGACAGGTTTCTGCAAAATGCTAACCTCGAGTTCAGATCCATTTGTTGTCAGTTGAAAAGAAACTTGCTGTGTGTTTGGAGATCGATCGAGAGTTCAATATTGCATCTTAAATAATTCAATGAAAATGCTTCCGGAGTTCAATAGGGCACAGCGATCCTTCTGTACAAAATGATAAATATCATGGCAGCTTCTACTTGAATTTAATCAATGTCATGCGTTCACTGGTCTTTTAAAATGACTTACCATTAAAATAGCAAAGACACAAATCAGGGGCAGATTGAATCTTAATTGCCCAAATTAAATACCCACAAAATGTACCTACTAATGCCCCCACTCTGTCCCAGTTCCCAACATTAAACCGGTTCTCTGCAGGGGAAGCCAACACTCACCTCTGGATTTGGGGTTGGGGTGTGGTGGGACCTGGGAGGGTGTGGTGGGAGCTGGAAGGGCAATGGCGGGGGCTGGGAGGGATGTGGTGAATGCAGGAGAAGGAGGTTTGGATGCTGGGAAGGGCATGATGAATGTGGCAGAGGGAGGGTTGGAGGCTGGGAAGGGATGTGGTGAATGTGGGAGAGGGAGGTTTGGAGGCTGGAGGGGTGTGGTGAATGCTGGGAAGGTGGTGGTGGGAGCTGGGAGGGGTGTAGTGAGTTCTGGAAGCAGCGTGGTGGGATGGCGAGTTTTGGAAAAGGGTGGCAGGAGCTGGAAGGATGTGGTGAGTGCTGGGAGAGGAGGTAGTGGGAGCTGGGAGGAAGGGAGTTGATTGGAGCCGGGGAGGGGTTGTGGGAGCTAGGAGTGGTGTGGTGAGTGCTGGGAGCTGGGTGGTGGGAGCTGGTGACGGGCGTGATGAGTTCTGGGAGCAGGATGGTGCGAACTGGGAGGCAGTGTTCAGTGCTGGGTGGGGGGTGTTGGGAGCTGGTGAGGGGGTAATGGGATCTGCGGGTGTTGGTGGGAGTTGACAGGAGTTGTGGTAGGAGCTAGGAGGGGACTGGTGAGTACTTGGAAGGAGAGGAAAAATCCTGCTGAGGTGGGGAATTCTGTTTTAAATATTCCAATCAGTGTAATAACTTCATTGGGCCGTGACTGTAATTTCGATGTACCTTGGGCTGAACAGGAAACTTTTGCTTCATTGCCATCACCAGGGAGAGATCCAGAGTTTAAAATAAAAAAATACAAATCCACTAAGATGGATTTACTTCTTTTGTTGGTCTTTTCAGGAATTCTTCGAAAGGCGAGACAGCAATGTTACATGTCTCTTGCTCTGGATTCCTTTTTTTCTCCCTTACACGAGTATCCCAATCCTTCACTTCCTTCCTCCTCAATCCAAACATTCCAAGCCCACCCCCAGTTTTGGTCACAATCAGTGATGTTCCTGTCACAAGAATTTCTGTTCACCTGCAGACCAGAAGCTAGGCTTATTTAGGCCTCAGCTTGGAGCGAACAAACAAGGTTTGAGTACAGGGGAGAAGGCTGAGATTAAATATTATTAATTAACCTCTTCAGATGTTTTATTACACACCTTTGGAAAAAGTGGGATTTGAACTGGGGTCTCCAGGCTCAGAGGTATGGACACTACCACTACACCAGATGTGTTCCCAGGAGAGTTGGGATTAGGATGGGCACTTCAATGAATCCTGCTTTATTCAATTCCATATCAGTTTTAATGCCTTGCTTACTGGTGACTCCCTCTAGAAACCAAACTCCTTCTCTCCATGGCTTCTCACGTTCACCATCTGCGCTGGAAACCTAAAGCAAAGGCTCAGCTGCCTCTCACTGAGCTGCCATGAATTCCACTGAAAACATTACAGACAGGCATCTATGCTTGATGACTCTGCCAGGCGCACAGCTCGTGGTGCGATGAATGAAATCAGGGAAAGATACGCCACCAGATATCCCTCCATACTGATACACCACCAGTTAAACTACGCTTGCAGCTATAATAACAGGGGCATCATGGTGGTTCAGTGGTTGTGCCCTGCTGCTTCACAGCAGCAGGGACCTTGGTTCTATTCCATTTTCAGGCAACTGTCAGTGCGTAGTTTGCAACTTCTCCCCATGTCTGCATGGGTTTCCCCCGGGGGCTCTGGTTTCCACCCACAGTCTAAAGATGTGCAGGTTAGGTGGATTGGCCATGGGAAATGCAGATTACAGAAGGAGTGTTAGGGTAGGGTAAGGTTTGGGTTTGGGTCTGGGTGGAAGCCTCTTTGGCGGGTTGGTGTGGACTTGACGGGCTGGATGGCCTGCTTTCGCACTGTAAGGTTTCTGTAAAAAAATTCTCTACACTAACATAGAACATAGAACATAGAACATTACAGCACAGTACAGGCCCTTCGGCCCTCGATGTTGTGCCGACCTGTTATACCGCTCTCAAGCCCATCTAACCTACACTATTCCATGTACGTCCATATGCTTGTCCAATGACGACTTAAATGTACCTAAAGTTGGCGAATCTACTACCGTTGCAGGCAAAGCGTTCCATTCCCTTACTACTCTCCGAGTAAAGAAACTACCTCTGACATCTGTCCTATATCTTTCACCCCTCAATTTAAAGCTATGCCCCCTCGTGCTCGCCGTCACCATCATAGGAAAAAGGCTCTCCTTATCCACCCTATCTAACCCTCTGATTATTTTATATGTTTCAATTAAGTCACCTCTCAACCTTCTTCTCTCTAATGAAAACAGCCTCAAGTCCCTCAGCCTTTCCTCGTAAGACCTTCCCTCCATACCAGGCAACATCCTGGTAAATCTCCTCTGCACCCATGTCGATCGAGATCACACGACATAGGGAAGAAGTTGGCTATTCATCCCATTGGGTCTTCTCCACTCTTTATTGGGATTATTATCTGATCTGATAACCCTCAACTCCACTTTCTGGCCTTTTCCCATAACTTGAGGAGAATTAATGGAAAGATAACAGAGAATATGAATAAAGAAATCATTCTTTGGCTCATTAAGTTTGAGTGGATTAGACAAAAGGAATAATTGAGGAAAAGGAAATAGACCGTGACCAGTGTTAGGCACTGCAAAATTCAATGCTTAGGTCACAGCTCTTCACAATTTTGATCAGTGCTTTGGATTTGGGGATTAAATATAATATTTCCAAGACTGCAGGTTATAAAAAAACTGGGTAGGTATGTTATTTGTGAGAAGGATGCAAACAGGCTTCAAAGGGTTTCCAAAAGGCTGAGTGAGTGGGTGTAAACATGGAAAATGGAATATAAGGTGAACATTAACTACTTTGGTTGGGGGAGTGGAGCTGCATGGCATGTTTTAATGGTAAGGTCCAAAAGGACCGGGGGACCTTATCCATATGACCAGATGAGTCTGCTCCACCAATCAATAAGATCATGGCTAATTGAGCTGATTACTCCATATTTCTGACCAGCCTCAAGACACTTTCACCCCTTACTTAGCAAAAATGTTGAATTTTGCCTGAAAAATATTCACAGGCTCTGCCTCCACCTCTTTTGAAGTGAGTAAGTCACATACATTCATAAATCGCTGAAAGCTAACATTCAGGAGCAGCATGCAATTAGGAAGGCAAATGTTATGTTGGCCTTTACCACAAGGGATTGGAATGCAGGGAGGAATGATGTTTTGTTTCAATTATATAGAACCCAAGGGAGGCCATACCTGGAGCAGCGTGTGTATTACCGAAGGAAGCAGACTCTTTCCAAAGAGGGAGTGCAGTGGAGATTCACCAGACTGAATCCTGGAGTAGTGCACGAGGAAATTTATTCTCCAGAGTGTATAAGAACAAAAGGTGATCTAAATTAAATGTATAAAATTCTTAAAGGCTAGACAGGGTCAATGCAGGAAGGATCCTTACCCCTGAATGGGTGTGCACTTCGCTAGAACCAGGGTGACACAGTCTCAGAATTAACAATTTTCTGAAGAAGGGTCCAGACCCAAAACGTCAGCTTTCCTGCTCCTCTGATGCTGCTTGGCCTGCTGTGTTCCTCCAGCTCCGCACTGTGTTATCTCAGATTCTCCAGCTCCTACTATCTCAGAGTAAACAAGCCTTTTAGGGTTCAGCTGAACAGGAATTTCTTGATTTTGAGGGTGATGAATATTTGGAATTCTCTACAGAAACCCAGTCTTTGA
Organism: Stegostoma tigrinum; assembly: GCF_030684315.1. NCBI lineage: Eukaryota > Metazoa > Chordata > Chondrichthyes > Orectolobiformes > Stegostomatidae > Stegostoma > Stegostoma tigrinum. Next base: position 434,955 of record NC_081355.1, read on the forward strand.
GCATGTTCTAAAATGAAATCATTAGGATTTGATTTGCTATGATATCAAGCGGCACAGAGATAGTGCAGGAAAATTGTGTGAATATTGATGAATTGTACAAAATGATGCAGCATGCCAAGAGGTTGAATGGCCTTCTCTGGCTCCTATGTTCTTCTCTTCCTTTGATCAATCTCTAACTCATCAAGCTGACTTCCACTTGTCGTCAGAGATAATGGGAACTGCAGATGCTGGAGAATCCAAGATAACAAAGTGTGGAGCTGGATGAACACAGCAGGCCAAGCAGCATCTCAGGAGCACAAAAGCTGACGTTTCGGGCCTAGACCCTTTATCAGAGAGGGGGATGGAGAGAGGGTTCTGAAATAAATAGTTCAGTACTTGTACAATTTGGGAACGTTCCTATGATATCCACAGGAACATCTGTGCCTCTTTTGTAGTCAGCAAGGTCTCTGTACAAACCATGCAACATTTATGGAGTTTTACCATTAGTCAGATCAAAGATGCTTAGACTTCAAAAAATTTGACAACATGTCGCTATTTTTAGCATTTTCCTTGAGTTTGATCTTTACTTGTTTATAAGAAAATGACTTAAAGCTTTGGGAGAAAATTATAGAAAAGGCTTTAAAATGTCAAAAATTAAATTACATGTTGCTCCTGTTTCTAAAGCAGGCAATTTTCAGAGAAGACTTGCTAACCTTTCTTCCTCATTTAATTTTTGTTCTCTCTCAGCCAGCTTGATACAATAGTGTTTGTTCTGATCATTCCCCACAGAGAGGTTTTATATTTAGACAAGCAGCAACTGAGTACAGCGCTGAAATTAAACAGAAATGTGGACTCTGTCTGACTGCTCTTTTTGGAAATCTTTTATATTTTTAATCCCAGATAATTTTTGTAAAATACCATTCATTCATTCATTCATTCAACTGAAGGAATATCACACACATCCTCCAGGTAGGATCTGATTTTAGGAAGGGTTAACCTTGAGAAACTTTTTCTTTCAACACTTTGACCCATGACCTTAAACATTGAGTGAGTTGAGGAATGCTGGAGACATCCAGCACCCCTGAGCCTGTTCCCTAATTCATGGGGATCACAGCGGCACAGTTATAAAATCATTGGGCTAGGAATCCAAACACCAAGGCTCATGCTTATAGGGACATGGTTCCAATTCTATCATTTCAGCTGGTGGGATCTGCATCCAAACAACAAATCAAGGGCACAATGTTAGTCGCAATATGGAAGTGAAGTATAAAAATAGGGGGGTCTGGCTAAACTGTGCACAACACTAATTAGGTCACAGTTGGAATACTGCGAACAGTTTTGGTCCTCTTATCTCAGGAAAGATGCACTAGCTTTAGAGGTGTCGTGCCTGCAATGAGGTCAGTCAGATGCATCCTATTGACCATGACATTCTTGATTAGGGTTTTTAACCTGGGCCAAACAGGGTGCCTTGGCCAACAAAAATAAACAGCAGATTTCCCCTTTCCAATGCTGTTTTGATTTAGTCCTCACCCTCCCTTTCACTTTATGTTTCACATGAGCATTGTCCCTGCCAGGCTCTGTTTTGTCACTGGTTCCCTGGCCACATGGGTGTTTTTTTCCTGGTGGTGGAACATTGGCAAAGTTATTTTAACTCCTGCTGTCTCTCACTGTGTCCTTCACCTTCACACACACAACACGAGTGCTTGGGAAAATAAGCACAGCGGCTGCATGGCTGAGCTGGCTGGTCAGAGCCCATTTACAGTGCACATGTAAATAAAGGGTGACTCGGTGTCAGGATATTGGTCTCTGTAGTTATCTCAGGCACCTTATCTCAGGAAAGATATACTGGTATTAGAGACAGTTGAGGGAAAATTCACTAGGCTGCTACCGGCTATGAAAGGACTGTCTTATGAGGAACAGTTAAGTAGGTCAGCTCTGTATTCAGTGGAGTTTGGAAGAGTGAGTGGTTTATTTTAATGAAACATACAAGATCCCTAGGGAACTTGACAAGATAGATATAGAAAGGTTGTCCTTCCTTGTGGGAGAGTTTCGACCAGAGGGCATCATCTCAGAGTAAGAGATCACCCAGTTAAGGTAGGAATGAAAAGGTTTTTATTTCTTTTAGTTGGTGATGAACCTGTGGAGGTTTTTAATGCAGAACCAGTAGCGGCTGGCTCATTAAGTATATTCAATGCCGAGATAGAAAACTTTTAATCTCTAAAGTAATCAACAGTTCTTCGGCAAAACAGGAATGTGCCATGATCTGATTGAAAGGTAAAGCAAGCTTGATGGGCCAAATGGCCTGCTTCTGATTTATGTTTTTATGGTAAACTGGTAATGAAAATGCATATGGATCAGTGACGTCATTTAGGAAAGAAATCTATGAGATGTATCTTTTATTCATTCACTCACTGGACATGGGTACCACTGACTGGGCCAGTATTTATTGTCCTTCCCTTGTTACCCTTAAGAAGGTGGTGTTGAGCTGTCTTCTTCAACTGCTGCAGTCCTTGTGCTATAGGCAGTTTCATAATATCCTTAGGAAGGGAGCTCTAGGGTTTTGACCCAGTGACACTGAAGGAACAACAATACATTTCTTAGGATGGTGAGTGGCTTGGGGAGCAATTTGCAGTGGTTAGTGTTCCCATGTATCTGCTGCCATTGTCTTTCTAGTTGGAAGTGGTCACAGGTAATAAACACTGCTGGTACTGAGCATCATTGGTGGAGGGAGTGGATGTTTGCGGATGTGGTGCTAATCAAATGGGCTGTTTTGTCCTGGGTTGATGTCAAGGTTCTTGCATGTTGTTGGAGCTTCACCGGTCCAGGCCACTGGGGAACATTTCATCACACTCCTGGCTTATGCCTTGCAGATGGTGGTCAGGTTCTGGGGAGTCAGGAGGGGCATTACTCATTGCAGTACTCATTCCAAGACTCTGACCTACTCTTGCAGCCACTGTGTTTATGTGGTTAATCCAGCTAAGTTTCTGGTCAATGGTAATTCCCAGGATGTTGACAGTGGGGGATTCAGTGATGGTAACACCATTGAATGTCAATGGGTTGCTGGTTAGGTTGTTTCATATTGGAGATGGTCATTGCCTAGAATGTTACTTGCCGCTTGTTAAGTCAAGCCTGGATACTGTCCTGGTTTTCTTACAATTAAGTATGAGCAGCTTCAGTATCTGAGGAGTCACGAATGGTACTGAACAGTGTGCAATCATCGGCGGACATGTCCACTTCTGACCTTATGATGGAGCAGAGGTCATTGATGCAGCAAAACTGAAGATGGTTGGGGCTTGGACACTATCCTAAGGAACTCCTGCAGAGATGTCCTAGAGCTGAGATGACTAACCTATAACAACCACAGCCATTTTCCTGTAAGCTAGATATGACTCCAGTTCTGAGGAAGGGTCACTCATCCAAAATGTTAACTTCGATTTCTCTCCACGGATGCTGCCAGATTTGTTGAGCTTTTCCAGCCATTCCTATTTTTGTCTCTGATTTACGGAATCCGCAGTTTCAGTTTTTAAGATTCCAACCGGCATGGACTTTGTTCCCTCATAGCCATCGATTGCAGTTTTGTTAGGGCTCCTTGATGATAGACTCAGTTGAATGCAGCCTCGATGTCAAGGGCTGTTATTCTCACTGGGCCCTCATCTCACCTGTTTGGTGTGCATGTGACTCCAGGCCCACAGCAATGTGGTTGACCCCTAACTGCCTTCTGCATAGGCCAAGCAAGTCACTGAGTTCCAGGATAATGAAGGATAGACAATAGGTGCTGACCTTGGCAGGAATGCTCACATCCTATGAAAGAATCAAATGAAAGTTTGATTTACTCACATTTGATGATCTTTATTCTTAGAATTGACTATTAATCACAATTTTGAAAATTTAAATGTTTCCCTGACATCCACAGCCTTTGTAGGGAAGTGACCTATGAAAGAATCAAATGAAAGTTTGATTTACTCACATTTGATGATCTTTATTCTTAGAATTGACTATTAATCACAATTTTGAAAATTTAAATGTTTCCCTGACATCCACAGCCTTTGTAGGGAAGTGACCTTTAAATTCTTACCAGCGTTTCATAAAGAAATACTTTCTCCTTTCACCCCGAAATAGTTTAACTCTAGTATTCAGATAGTGCCTGCTTATGCAGAATTTTATCCAATTTAAATCACTTGTCTGCAGTCAATCCTTTCTGAATCAGCGTAATTACATCACCCCTCATCCTTCCAAACTCCAGGAAATCTTGTTCAACATTTTACAACAAGAAAGGGACAGGAAGAAAGTCATAATTTGAGTAGGATCTTTTGAGCCTCTAATATTCATTTCAGTCCTTGTGATCACACATTAATTTGCGAGGACACAATTGGGCGATGTTCATTTGTAGACATTTGGCAAGCAACTTGCTCAGGAATGTCCCAACATACCTCTGGAGCAGGTTAGATTTGAACATGGGTCTCCCAGCTCAGAGGTAGGGATATTACCACTGCACTACAAGAACTCTCAGGTTTGTTTACAGGAAGGAGCTTGTGCTCTCCATTGCAAACTGCTGCACCCCATTGTTCACAAAGCAACCATAATCCTATTAAATATCTTCGTGTATCATTGCAGCCAGCCGACAGCCAGACGTTCCAACAATAACATTACTTCTATAATATCTTTTATGATCTAAGGCCTTGCACAGGAGCATTACCAGCCAAACTCTGACAATGAGTCACAGAAGGATATATTAAACAATTTTCTCAATTAAACAATTTAGGAGACTTTATGGATTTCTCTGGAGGAGAGGAACTAGGTACAGTAGCGTCATAACATTGGCCTGTGACTGTAAACTGACATTCCTGTGGGGAGTGTGGCTGTAGGTCTTCCCTGACAATGCCGATCAGACACACAGTTTTACAACAGTATTCAGTTGTACTGACAATGTAAGAACTGATCAGCTACATATCAGAAAATCAAGTGTGTGAAAAGTAATGAAGTGACAAGACTCCCGATTCATAGAATAAACCTTACTTTCTACTGATTTGGATTCCCTTCAGATTGAGTTTAATCACGAGTCACAGTAGCAGCTAAAGATAAGTTAGCATCAATAAAGCAGTCATCTGGCACTTTGAAATTCTCAGTGGTCTCCATGTAAACAGATGGAGCTGCTAGATTGCCACTTTACGTTGGACACATTGTCAGGAGTTCCTTGGACTGTTTTATATAAAGCTATAAAACTAGTTCTGTACACCGCAAGGAATATCAGGGAGTAATTATACAAATATAATTTATCAACATACTCCTCTACTGGATTCAAAACAGAGCAGATTCACAAATTGTGAAACTGTTGGAATCAATGAAACAATTTTTACTGAAAATGACAACAGGCCCACAGACATTTGGGTAGTTTCAATCAGTGCCTTTCTGTAGCCACCCCAGCAGAGACCTGGCAGGGAGAGGTCAATCAGGATTAACATGGTAGTTCAGGTTAACAGTTGAGTGAGAGTTCGGGGGATAGCAAGGACTGCAGATGCTGGCAGTCAGAGTCAATAAAATGTTGAGCTGGAGGAGCACAGTAGGTCAGACAGCACTGTAGGAGCAGGAACGTTGATGTTTCAGGTCCTGGTGAAGACCCAAAACAATGACTTTCATGCTCCTCTGATGCTGTCTGACCTGCTGTGCTCCTCCAGGTCTGCATTTTAACAGCAGGAAGACCAGGCACTGCTGGCCTACCTGAGTGACAAAGCACATGATTACCATTCCAAACAGGAAGTCCCTTGGCATTTCAAATGGTTAAGTGTGTGCTGAAAGTTACCAGGTGTGTCAGAAGTTACCAGTATAGTTAGGATTAAGAGTGCAGTGAGGGGTTTACAGTGCAATTTCTGCTAACTGTGTTGTCAGGATTAACAATGCACAGTTCATGTTTACTGTGCAATGAGTGACATTAAGGTCAGATTAAAGAGAATCTTGTGTATTATTCATGGTAGGTTTGTGGGCAGTGGGGGATTTCATCAGGAAATTTAATGAATGGCTGCCTTCACCTGTTAACTCCACAGCCTTCACTCTCCACTGCCACTTCAGGCTGTTAATTGGGCGTTAATGCCCAGTGAAGGAGCCTGTCTGTCTCCACTAGTAGCAATGCAGCTGGGAGCATGCCATCCAGGCCCTGACATGTCAGTTTCTGGGCACCTGGAGTGGGGCATTCTTCATTCAAACACCCTTGATGCTTCACCACCAAACCGGGTATTGGGCTGGGTGAAGCTCACTGATGGAAATCCCCCCTGCCTTTACTGTGAGATCCCTTTATCCCTCAACCTACTGCCCCTGACCTCCTTTCTGTCATCCCCCAACCTGTTATTTCAGTCACGCCTTAGTTGAGGCCATAGAATGCAGTTCCAGCAGCTGTCACTGTCTCCTAGAGTTGCTGTTGAGCATCGAAGAGCTGCTAACCTTTTATTTGCCATCAGATCTCAACAGGTGGGATTTCTGCCCCAGGATGTGGTAACAGTGAGGGGAAGGGATTGGGGTGGGTGTGGGGGTCCAGGATACTGTGCGGAAGACCAGACACTGCTGACTTGCCTGAGTGATAAAGCACATGACTACCATTCCCAAGAGGAAGTCCCTTGGTCTTTCAATATCTCTCCAATCAGAGTCTCCACAAGATCCTGTCCACAGTGGTCCCCACCCCTCTGTTTAATCCCCATCCAAACTAAATGATTATGTCACACAGGAAATTAGGGGGCGATTGGAAACAGAAATGCTGACTGCACAAATCAATAACTATGAGCTATACAGTTGCAGATTCTCCAGAAAGAGCTGGGGAGCAGAATCACAGCTGTAGAAGACTGTGAATAAATATTCCTGCTTCAGTTCTGTCCCTTCTCTGATTAGAGACTTCCTTTCGTGCACACCGCCCCGGCACCCAACACCAATCAAATTGGTTGCACTGCTGTTGAACATATTTGTGGCTCTAATGCAATTAAATAAACCCCTTCTCACACCCACTCCAATACCCACACCAATGAATGATCATGATTTTAGAATCACAGAAGGACACCCTCAATTTGTAACTGGGCTGGCGCCTTGACAACAATGTCCAATTTAATTGTCACAGGCAACGATTCTCCTGCAGCCCTACATCAAGTACATAAGGATTGTGTTTCAAAGCTCCAAGAATACCAGCTTGCCCTGTCCTTCCAGATTACAGCAACGTTTTGTGCGATCAAACTTCTCTTCCATCTCCATCCAGTTTTCTAACCCGCTTGTCAGAATCAAAGAATTGTTGTGGAACAGAAGGAAGTTATTTTACCCATCATGCATTTACCAGATCATTAAACAAGTGTTTCCTAATACCAATTTCCATAAGACCATAAGACCATAAGACATCGGAGTGGAAGTAAGGCCATTCGGCCCATCAAGTCCACTCCGCCATTTAAGTCATGGCTGATGAGCATTTCAACTCCACATCCCTGCACTCTCCCCATAGCCCTTGATTCCTTCTGAGATCAATAATTTATCGATCTCTGCCTTGAAGGCATTCAACTTTCCGGCTTCCTCCCAATAATCTTATATTTTATTTTCATCCAAATAATCATCCAACGCACCTCTTGAATGTCCTAATGAACCTGCCTCCACCACATTTCCAGGCTGCACTCCTTATTCTAACAGCTTCCTGTGTGATAAAGCTTTTTCTTAAAGCCCTTCTGTTACCTCTTCAAAAAAACTCCCTCAAGTCAGTCAAACCTGATTTCCCCTTCAGAAATCCAGCTGTGTCTTCTGAATCAACCTACTTTTTTCTATGTAATTACTAATTCTATCCCAAATAATTGGTTCCAAAAGTTTCCCACCACTGAAGTGAAACTGGCTCTTCTGTAATTCCTGGGCTTTTTACAATATTTGTAATTTTCAAGACTTCTGGTACCACCCTCAAGTCGAGGGAAATTCTAACTACCCTGTTAGTAACTTTGACTAATTGTACAGGCATATGAGAAGATATCTTTTTCCTAACTGCTCAATCAAATTCTGTCATATTTTGATATAACACCAATAAAACTCCCCATTCCCATTATCCCCAACTTAACTGTACACAGTGGTTTAGCTGAGAGCTCACCAACTTATTGTAAAGTGATAGCAAGAGTCTGTCATTGTAGTTAATGACTCTAGCAACCAAGCTGAAAATGTCATAGTCTTTCCTTTACAGCATTCTCAATGTATGCTGTTCGCAGTGTCCCTTATGCAAGTCCAGCAATGTTTTGCAATGAAAGTTTTAGTCTTCAACAATTCTAACACCCTTCCTTTCTTCCAAAAGTGAATCCAACCACCGGAGAGCTCTCCCCCAAACCCTGATTCCTTTTCATTCTTTTGCAAGGCCACTCAAAAGTTACCATAATATGAAGGACAACTAATTTCAACTCACCTCTTGAATTCAGCTCTTTTGTCTAAATTTGAATGAAATTATAGAGAGGCTTGGATTTGAATGGCCCTGGCAGAACTTAAATCAAAGACATTAATGTGTTGATGGTGCTTTCCATTACTTCATTGATGATTGAAAAGAGACCAAAGAGGCAACTGTCCAAGTTGGATTTGTCCTACTTTTTGTGGACAGGACAAATCTGGATAGTCTCCCACATTATTGGGAAGAGGTCAGTGTTGTCGCTGGACTGGAATAGCTTAGTTGGGGGCACAGCAAATTTTGCAGCACATGTCTCCAGTACATTAGCTAGCAATGGAATGGATTTGATTTCTGGAGGTTGGCAGTGGGAAGATTGGCTCCTGAAGCAGCATTTTCATTCTCAAGTGCTGGCAGAATTTTGATCAGATGACCCTGGATAAAGTTCAGAAGAGCCATGTGGATGTCTGCCTGCCAAGGCAGACTGGTTAAAAGGTCCACCTCAGGGATATGTGTTTAAAAAAAAGTGCCCAACCCGCACCCACGCCATTCCCACAGTCCTCATCAAGCCCATCTCTCAGGCTCGTCAGGCAATCCAACTCAGTAAAAATTGGACTTACATTCAGGTTTATAATAAAATTTCAGGTGGCAAAGTTTTAAAGGAATATGATTCCCAGGCAATCACAGAATGTTTTCGCTGAGCAAGGAAAATAGAAAAAAACACGGTAAAAAGCCAGATTTAAATTTCTGAAATTTTTGCTCATCAAATCCTTGAGGTTTTTTAAGAAGGTTCTTTCTCATCTTGCCAACTCACAGTGAATACACAGACACTTTTCACAGTCTGAAGGAAAGCTACTCAAATTATTCTTAAAGATATTCTAAAATGACATACAGTACCATGCCCAGAATGGGTCTGAAGTTTGCACACTACCAAAAGGATTGTAAAAGTAATAAAATACTAACATCTGGAGCTGTTACTTTAATGAGTCATCATGCAATAATAAAATATGTAATTTGATAAAGTGATCGTAAAAGCACTAACAGGGATCATTTATTAAAGAGACAGATTCCTTTAGTATTGCCTTGTACAGAATAAATAAAACAATAATATTTTTAGTAATTCCTGTAATATGTTCGAAAGATCTTAAATGGAAACTTGTCTTCACTGGGCTGGGTACAACTTGGTTGAACCTAACTCTTCAGTTCACAGCCAGTCAGTTTCTTTGTGATTTTCAATGTGAGATGATATTTTTGTAGACAATGGACCAAAATTCAGATTTTGAAAGAGTCACTTCCGAAAAAAAAATCATGGTTGGCAAACATTCATTGTTAATGACTTGTACCAATCTGTTGCTCGTGCGTACGGACAAATTAATAATTATTGACAATCTTGTATTTCATAATCACAGCAAGATTTTGGTAGTTTCCCAATTCTATCTACAGCCGCAACTCCACCAAATCAACTGATCAGAATTCTGACAGGATTGGAGGAAGCTTTATAGCCTCTTGTGAAATTTCGGTTACCAGATGCATATCTCAAAAGTGTTGATGAAATCAGTGAATTATATTGCCTTGACAGAAATGAGTTATACTCAGTGCTTGATGAGTATCCTTTTTTTAAAGGCAGACTTGATTAATTAAAGATATTTCCCAGTGACAGTCACCTCATCTCCAGGCCTGCATTTATTGGTAATGATGTTGACAACATTAAGAGACTCCAAAATCAGCAGTGAAGATTGTAAAGTGAATTTAATTATTTCCATTGTTAATAAACGACTTCACTTTGATATTTCTTTGAGGACTTGAGCTTTAAAGAATTGCACAAATATAAATCTTTCAGATTCTACTTGGGTATTTGAATTCGTTTGAAGAAAGGTCACAAGCAGAATCTTGAAAGTTCAAACATTATTTTAAACAATGTTCAAGGTTCTTGGAAATAATACGTCTTCAGATAATTACGTAGAGTCACTTTTCAGATCTTACCTGCCTGAACTTTATATCTATCTTGCCTGAACAGTGTGTGGCTCAGAGAATTGTTTCTGTTTGGAATCATTTAGATAAAGTCTGCTTCCGGAAGGTTACCCAGTTCATATCTCCTCCTTCTGAAGTATTCTGTGGTAAATTTAGTGTGAAACCTGATTGTTTATCTGGAAGAGTGACTGAACTTCTCAATATTGTACTTCCTGAGCAAGCTGTGCCTGTCAAGGCCCCAGATGTAATTAGTCACTGGTGCAATCGGAACATTTTGTATCTTATCCTTTTCCCTTCAATAATAAACAAAATAGCCAAAAAGAATTTTTGAGATAACAAGGTGTGGAGCTGGATGAACACAGCAGGCCAAGCAGTATCAGAGAAGCAGGAAGGCTGATGTTTCAGGTCGAGATACTTCTTCAGGAATGTGGGAGGGGAAGGAGATTCTGAAATAAGGGGAGGGGGGAGGCAGATAGAAGACGGGGGTAAAGGAGAAGATAGGTGGAGAGGAGACAGGCAGGTCAAGGAGGTGGGGATGGAGCCAGTGAAGGTGGGCATAGATGGGGAGTTAGAGAGGGGATAGGTCAGTCCAGGGAGGATGAGGGCATTTTCGACCACTGTGGAGGAAAAGTTGTGATCCTTGAAGATCTTGAACATCTAGGATGCCCGGGAGTGGAATGTCTCATCTTGGGAGCAAATGTGGCGGAGGCGAAGGAATTGGGAATTGGGGATGGCCTTTTTGCAGGAAGATGGGTGAGAGGAAGTGTATTCTAGGTAGCTGTGGGAGTCGGTGGGCTTGAAATCGATATTGATTTCCAGGTGGATTCCAGAGATGGAGACAGAGAGGTCCAGGAAAGAGAGAGAGGTATCAGAGATGGTCCAGGTGAACTTAAGGTTCGGGTGGAAGGTGTTGGTGAAGTGGATGAACTATTCGAGCCCCTCATGGGAACACGAGGCGGTGCCAATACAGTTATCAAAGTAACAGAGGAAGAGATGGGGAACAGGGCCAGTGCAGCTTCAGAAGAGGGATTGTTCCACATAACCTACAAAGAGGCAGGCAAAGCTTGGGCCCATGCGGGTACCCATGGCCACTCCCTTTTCCTGCAGGAAGTGGGAGGAATTGAAAGAGAAGTTGTTAAGGGTGAGGACGAGTTTGGCTAGGCGGATGAGGGTTTGAGTGGAGGGGGACTGGTTGGCCCTGTGGGACAGGAAGAAGCGAAGGGTCTTTAGGCCATCTGCATGGGGAATGCAGGTGTCTCAGGACTGGACGTCCATAGTAAAGAGATTATGTTTCTTTTTGAAGTGAAATTGTGCAAAGAGAATTTTTTTTCCCTTTGCCTGAGACGTGTGCATGTGTTTATGTGCATACATGTTTTTGTTTTCTTCAGCATTGTACATATTAATATTTTCATAAAACAAATTTTGTGTTCACCAATTCCATATCTCAATAAATGGGTTTTGCTTTATAATAAATTTATAATTTTGTGTTTTCTTGTTGTTTTTATTCCTTATTAATTAACTGCTTCAGCCCATGGTTGGTCTATCGGAGTGATGCAAGGGGAGTTCTACCGCAGCTATCAAACTTAAGCCAAACTCTAAAGCATACAGAAGAGTTGATCATCTGATTCAATTAGCGTCTTCATCCAAATTTCAATCTCTTTTCATGCACAACGAATAAGAGAAGACCCGAAGCATCATGGTGTCTTTTTCATTCATTTGTAGGACATGGACACCACTGTAATAATTCAGGTAGATGGAGGGTAAGCTTGAACACAGAATACTTTATTTTGTGTCCTCTCAGCTCCACAGATGATCCCACTCTGCCTCCCCAAGTTCCCGCTTCAGGTAACCCTCTGAATGGTGCAGTGATTGCAACAACATCAGTCAGATGGGTCTCATAGAATATGAGTTCCCTGATTGGGGTCAAACAGGGTGCCCTGGATGACAGACGACAACAGTAGTGTCAGGAGTTCTGTTTTGTTCTCTGAGAGCTGGCTCTGAGGAAGCTGGATCAATGTCATGGACTCTCCATGTGTAAATAAAGAGTGACTTTGTGACAGGATACTGGCCTCTGTGGAGTTATTTCATTGGGCAACACTATACAAGTACAGGTATGGCACTTATTTGGTCTGGTCTGCACATGACACCCAGACCCACAGCAATGCGATTGATTGTTAACTGTCTCCGGGTAATTCGGGCTCGACAGTAAGTGTGGGCCTAGCCAGTGAGCCTACATCTTGTGAATGGATAACTAAAACAAAAATCAGTCTCTCCGTGGAGGTCGCTGTGTCTTTGTTTATCAGTGACTGAGCTAGTCTGTCTCCTCCCACAGCCATATTTTCATTAACATTGTCTTTGCTTCTACAGATGCGTGTGGGAAACCCATTGTTCAAGCCCACCGACTCCCACAGCGACCTAGAATACACCTCCTCCCACCCACCCTCCTGCAAAAATTCCATCCCCTATTCCCAATTCCTCCGCCTCCGCCGCATCTGCTCCCACAATAAGACAACCCACTCCCGCACATCCCAGATGTCCAAGTTCTTCAAGGACCGCAACTTTCCCCCTACAGTGATCGAGAATGCCCTTTACCGCATCTCCCGCATTTCCCGCAACACATCCCTCACACCCCGCCCCCGCCACAACCGCCCAAAGAGGATCCCCCTCATTCTCACACACCACCCCACCAATCTCTGGATACAACGCATCATCCTCCGACACTTCCGCCATCTACAATCCGACCCCACCACCCAAGACATTTTTCCATCCCCACCCCTGTCTGCTTTCCGGAGGGACCACTCTCTCCGTGACTCCCTTGTTTGCTCCACACTGCCCTCCAACCCCACCACACCCGGCACCTTCCCCTGCAACCGCAGGAAATGCTACACTTGCCCCTACACCTCTTCCCGCACGCCTATCCCAGGCCTCAAGATGACATTCCACATTAAGCAGAGGTTCACCTGCACATCTGCCAATGTGGTATACTGCATCCACTGTACCCGGTGTGGCTTCCTCTACATTGGGGAAACCAAGCGGAGGCTTGGGGACCGCTTTGCAGAACACCTCCACTCGGTTTGCAACAAACAACTGCACCTCCCAGTCGCAAACCATTTCCACTCCCCCTCCCATTCTTTAGATGACATGTCCATCATGGGCCTCCTGCAGTGCCACAATGATGCCACCCGAAGGTTGCAGGAACAGCAACTCATATTCCGCTTGGGAACCCTGCAGCCTAATGGTATCAATGTGGACTTCTCAAGCTTCAAAATCTCCCCTTCCCCACCGCATCCCAAAGCCAGCCCAGTTCATCCCCTCCCCCCACTGCACCACACAACCAACCCAGTTCTTCCCCTCCACCCACTGCATCCCAAAACCAGTCCAACCTGTCTCCCCCTCCCTAACCTGTTCTTCCTCTCACCCATCCCTTCCTCCCACCCCAAGCCGCACCCCCATCTCCTACCTACTAACCTCATTCCACCTCCTTGACCTGTCCGTCTTCCCTGGACTGACCTATCCCCTCCCTACCTCCCCACCTGTACTGTCCTCTCCACCTATCTTCTTTTCTCTCCATCTTCGGTCCGCCTCCCCCTCTCTCCCTATTTATTCCAGAACCCTCACCCCATCCCCCTCTCTGATGAAGGGTCTAGGCCCGAAACGTCAGCTTTTGTGCTCCTGAGATGCTGCTTGGCCTGTTGTGTTCATCCAGCCTAACATTTTATTATCTTGGATTCTCCAGCATGTGCAGTTCCCATTATCTCGGAAACCCATTGTTAATAGTTTCAGAGCTGCATAAGGTTTGCTCCATGTAAAGTTGAAGCTTGCCTCCTACTCCTAATTTGCAAGTGTCACTGTAATGTTACAGTCTAAAAATCCAAACTTTCCTCTGGCATTATTAAAGAAGCCCGATTGGTGGACTCTCAATTAGTGACCAATCAGGAAGGCCATTCATAATTGTTGCCATTACAGGCCTAATCAGGAAGCATCTGGAATATGGTGAAGTTCCCGCAACACACTTCTGCCGAATTAAATGCCTGCACCGCACTCCCTCCAAAACCACCAATGTCAGAGGGTGAGGATATTACGTTCCATCCCTCCAGCCTGAGTCTGCTCTACACTCATTGTTAGAGATTGATCACTCTGACTTATCACTAACCCTATTATCATTGCTTGATACAGTTCGCAGGATGGGAGAAATTGACCTTGATGAGCTAGGTTTGTTCTCTTCTATATTTCTTAGATTTCTAGTTAGGTGAGGAGAATGTGCTTACACTGAAGCACAATTCCCATTCCAACCTTTACTTTACCAAGTCCCTTGAGATATAAACCATTAAATGTAGACTGACACCAAACAGTCAATGTATAAAGTTGAATTTGAGGTTTTACGTCTTGCTATTACTCCTGTGAACATTAAACTGTGAGCGATGGAGTTCGGGTTAGGTTGAGGGAGCATATATTAGGTGGAAGGGAATTATTTCACCATTATTACCACTCTCCTAAAACAACTCAGAACAGCAATACTTTGCAATCATCCAACTTTTATTTGAAACTAAAGCCTTCTACTATTTGCCATGAAGAGTAGAATAAACAGAAAAAGTTTTCTGAATGTAATAAAATTACAAACACTTCCAAAAATAAATTTACTGTGAGTTCAGAGGCATGGGGCAAATTTCCTGGCTCCCTTTCCACCTCCATTCCACCTCTGAACCATTTGCTCCTGGCCTGTTGGAACTTTACAGGGGGTCTGCAAGAGGTCAGGGTTGGTGCATATACCCTAATTTCAACAATGCCCTGGTAAGTGGTCAATTATTGTTCACTGATTGGCTGCTCCATGTTTGGCTGCAATTTTGAGGCTGGTAGGAGGAGGGATGACTAGTGTGTTGTCCTCCTCTGGTGTGAAGGAGGGTCATCTGCCAGTGACTGACACCTTTTCCTGATCGGACACCCCACCCCATCCAGAACAAAGCAGCCCACCTGATTGTCACTATATCCAGAGGCATCCGCTCCCTAATATGATCAGTAGCAGCAGTGTGTGTCATTGACATGATGCATTGCAAAAAAATCACCAAAGTCCCTCAGACAGCACCTTCCAAACACACTACCACTTCCACCTAGAAGGACAAGGGCAGTAGATACATGGGAACACCATCACCTGCAAGTTTTACTCCAAGCCACTTACCATGTTGGAAATATATCGCTGTTCCTCCCCTGTCACTGCGTCAAAATCTTGGAATTCCCTCCCTCAGAATATTGTGGGTCAACCCACAGAAGGTGGACTACAGCAGTTCAAGAAGGCAACTTCTTCACCAACAACTTCTCAAGGGCAACTAGGGATGGGCAAGAAATGTTGACCCAGCCAGCGACATCCACATCCCATGAGTGAACAAAAACAAAATCCGCTGTCCAGGGTCAGCACTACATTTCCATCAAGTGTTGGCTCCTGTGGCTTTTCAGCAAAACTCCCTCATTCCAACAGTCAGACTAACCAACTGGTTGTAGGTGGTATTTTGTCCCAGTGAGAAGTAAGTTTGGATTTGCTCTGATTAAAGCAGCACAGAGTGGGAAACAGCTTCAGACTCTCATCATGTTACTCAGTGGCAGGCAAGGAATCACCCTCATTCAAAACTCGTCTCCAATCTGTTCATTTTTGTTCATCCTTTGCCCAATGTGTTCATTTCCCTTCGTCTTTGTGAGAGATTACCATCATTGTTGGTCTTCAGACACCATGTTACTTTTGAGGGCAGTTAAGAATCAATCACGTGTTAGCCATATGGAGTCAGAATGGCAGATTTCCTGCTCTAAGGGGCAGCAGTGAGAAAAATGGGCTTTTACAGCAATCTTTTAGAATTTCATAGTCACCCTGATTGTGGTTAACTTTAGATTCCATATTAATTAATTGAATTCAAATATCACTAGCAACCACAGTGAGATTTGCATGATTGTCCATAAAGTGTTAGCCTTATAAAGACAGTATCTTTTTATTTTTCTGTATTTTTCATTGTGGATAGGACTGTTTTGAAAACTAAGGGCTGTAGATGGATTGCTGAATATTTGAAAAACAAGTTATTGAAGCTTATTGTGAGCTGTGTTTATGCTGCTGCTTTGTTCTCAAGCAGGGAGAAAGACAGTGCAGACAGATCAGAACAAGGGAGTGTGAATTAAGTATGATTCGGCCAGTGACAAGTTGCTGATTGGTTGGTGCAGGAGTGATGAGTTGTGGATAACAAAGGTAACAGCCGATTGTCACTTGGCTAAGTCGGCAGCTTGAGGGTGCGAGCAATACTATCAGAGGCTTTTGGACTGCTGCAGGGGTCAGATGGAGTATCTTTCTTTGCATTAAAATGTCTCAAGTCTCAAGAAAGCCAGTTTAATTTCTCCTACCAATTATAGAGCCATAAAGTCAAATGGCACAGAAATTGATCCTTCGGCCCAACTAATGCACATCGACCAGATATCCCAATCTGACCTTGTCGCATTTGGCAGCATTTGGCTGATATCCCTCTAAGCCCTTCTTATTCATCCAGATATCTTTTAAATGTTGTCATTGTACCAGCCTCCACCACTTCCTGTGGCAGGTCATTCTATCCACGCACAACCCTTTGTGTAAAAAGTTATCTCTCATGTCCTTTTTAAATCATTCCCATCTCACCTTCAACCTATAACCTCTAGTTTTAGAATCCCCCCACCTGGGGAAAGGAGTTGATGTAAGTTCTGGTCTTTATTCAGGAGTTAATAGATTTTGAAATTTGTGGACGAATTGTCCTGTGTCTCCTGCAAAGAAGTGAAAGGGACCCGGAGAAGAGAAATTGAAAAGCTGCAAGTCCTCAAGAGCAAAGGATTATCTCTGTGAACCCTGTGGACTGGAATCGTTGAAATGCTTCCCAGCTCTACTTCCTTCCACCCAAAACATCAATGCTTTAGTTTATCTATCTGAATCTGTCTGAACGTAGGGATGGTCAGCATTTTAACTACAGAATTAAGTGTCTACAGTTCATAATTGTTTACCTGTGGTTCAAATCCATTTATTTGTTGTAAAAAGTAGTCCTTTTAAGTACAGAAACCTGATCCATGTTTTTTGTTAGCCCGAGTCTACCTGGTAGATTAGGTGGGCAGTTTGTGAACCTTGATAACATTTTTTAGCTTTTATGCCAACTCTGGGTATAGTGCGAATTTCGGTGTGATACTCCCATCGAGGTGGGACAGAGGTTGGGATTCTCGAATACTAGCACCAGTGACATTAACAACAGGTGACTGTTTCCCCTGAAACTCATACTGCATTATTACAGTGCAAAATAAGACTGAATTTCCATTCTGCTTATTCTATGATTTTTCTATAAAATTGATGAATATCTTCAAAGACTTAAGATCTTAAGAGCACAAAAAATACATCTAATGTCCTGTATAGTTTTGAATAAGCTCAAGCCAAATTCCACCTCTTCATATCTTCCAATCTTCTATTTAGTTTTTAATTGCACATAATTGTTTTAGGACTGTATTTGTACTGGAACAGAACCCTGACAAACAATGCTGGGTGTCACTTTAATTCTTTCTCAGGTGTCGTGGTGGGGAGGCAGGGATGTGCTGGTGAAATGCTAATATTATTGATGCAGTAATCTGGGATAGCAGACTAAAGCTCTGGGGTCATGGGTTCAAATTGCATTGTGACAGGTCATAAAACCTGGATTGGAAAGGGTATCAGGAAGCCTTTTGGTTAGCATGGACAAGATAAACAAATGGCTTGTTTCTGTGTTGTACCATTTCTATGGTTGTACAGTTATCTCATATGCACGTTTCCTAGGTCTCACAATTCCTCTATAATTACCTGTAATTTCTCCTTCTCAAGGTCTAGCAATGGCAGCAACATTGGTCTCATGTGGACACACCACAGGATGCCTTCACATGAATTAATTCCTGATTCGGCTTTACACATAACAATTTCTTCTCATGTAGCTCTGTATCGCACCTGTACGAATTTAAGGCTCTCATTGCCAATTCATTGATCAACAGACTCCATCTTTAACTATTTTTCAAGAGGCCGCATGGTCTACTCATATTTCTCATGTTCACTTGTGCAGCGATACTTTCAAACTGTACAGTCTAATGAAACAGGGATCATTTCACAATTTGGAATCAAGGCAAAAGTCATGTACAGAATTGTGTCACAATATAAAGACAAACAGTGAAAAGTTGGAAGCTGTCAGGATTTTTTATTTAAAATTTATTGTTCTGACATTAAATGGAGTTTGGATCTGATATTGTAAGCATACTTGGACCTTATCAAAAAAGTACAAGTTGTTAACATTTTTCAAAGGAAAGTTGCAGAATTGTAAGGGATTATACACAGAGTTTAAAATTAGAATTAAGGACAGCATGCAACACCTACCTCAAAGGTAACTCAACTACATTTTACACAGCGAAGGATTGGCATCCATATGCAGGTTGGGCAACTTGTCTGGGTTAGGATGATGCTTTCACATGATTCTCTATTGTTAAATGTTTTAAAATCTACTGCTCCTGCAAAGAAAAACAGATCTTTGTTAGAGGTCATGGTACCACAGTGAACAGAAAGGCACAGACAGACAGGACAATATTGCAGGCCAAACAGTGAGGCAACATCTCGAATTGAGTAAGTTTGTTATGATATAATTTACTACTCAGGCATTCTGTTTGTAGTAAGTTGTGTGCAATAACAACACATTTTATTAACTTACAAAGTTTCAGTTTGAATGATCACAAATGTGTCAAATATTTTAAAATTACAGAGAAAAGATTTTGATCTCTCTTGGGAAGTCATCTTGCAAATTCTAATAAGAGTAATTAAAAGTGCAAAATGATGAGTAGGTTCAGATACTCTGTATTTGATGAATTTTCACAGTGTTGAGCTCCCTGCCTCTTTTTCATTTTCTCAATGAAGCAGAACGATGTGCTTTCTAACGTAGGAAATGAGCAAATGTTGACTCAAAACCGCAGCAAAGTGACAAACAATCCAGAAAGTAAATACTCCTAAATATATGTCTTTCGTATGTGGACCTTATGTAAAATTCTTTTACGTTCAGTTTATGTCAAATATTCAAAGTCTTACATAAACAGTTTTCAAGTAATCATAAAACAGAAGCATAAGTTTCTTGCAAATATTGAAGGACATCTATATTTGTTATTTTTTTTCAATATTCAATTCAATAATTTCAATTGCATTATCTAATGAAATTAATGTAGGCAATATATTGATGTAGGTAACATAACTCAATCAATAAATGCTGACAATAAGAAGCTAAGTTGAGTTGTCAAATTTCTTGATGCGTCATCAATGTTAAATCTGATGATTCAAGTTGCTATTTTAAAGAGTATTGAATAATTAGTTTACCTGATTAGTATGCACATTATCATCTAAACAGCCTGCCGTGGTTATTTGGGAATATTTCATTTAACTCTTTACACATTACATACAAATACATCACTGTTTTCCATACATAACAGCGTCAACTAATCAAATGAACCAAAACCACCAGGATATGAAAAGGACTTTCACTCAGGGAATACTGCTTTAAAGCAGCTCAGCACAAACACAGTACATGCAAACATTGGAATAAAGAATGAGAGGGGGCCATTCAGCCCCTGAAGCCTGCTGTACCATTCAATAATATCATGATAGAGCTGATTACACTGCATTCCTGCCTATGCATGATAATGTTTAACCATCTTGCCTATCAATAATCTGTTTACCACTGCCTTAGATATACTCAATGACTCAGCTTCCACTACCTTTTGAAGATGAACGTTTCAAAAACTCACAACCATCTGTAACTTTCTCATTCAGCAGTGTGTGCTATCCGCAAGATGTACTGCAGAAAAACACTAAAGATCCTCAGGCAGCACCTTTCAAACCCATGGCCACTTCCATCGAGATGGACGGGGGCAGCAGATACATGGGAACACCACCATCTGCAAGATTCCCTCCAAGCCACTTGCCTTTCTGACTTGGAAATATATCGCTGTCCCTTCACTGTTGCTGGGCCAAATTTCTGATACTCCATTCCTAAGGGCATTGTGGGTCGACCTACAGCACACACAGTACTGGTTCAAGAAGGCCCCTCACCACCACATTCGCAAGGGCAACTAGGGATGAGCAATAAATGCTTGCCCTGCCAGTGATACCCAATCCCTTGAGTGAATGATATTAAATTGGACTACTTGATTTAATTAGTTTGAAGTTTTATTTCATTCACAAACATAATAGAATCAACTAAATAAATGGACTACAGGCATGAAAACGTCAGTAAAAGGGAAAATGTTAAGAGTCAATTAGAAAGGTTGTGATAACTACATTTCTAGATAAGAATGTGCAAAGTCAATTTGGATTTATGAAAAAGCAAACGTGCTTGGCAAACCCTTTGAGGTTTCTTTTTTGAGTATATTACTTATAACATGGATAAATGAGAAGAAGTAGTTTTTGTGTATTTGGATTTTCTGAAAGTTTTGAAATGTTCCAACACAGGAAGTTGGTAAATAAAATTATAACACATAGGATAGGGAGAAATAAAAGGATGTAAATTAGCTAACAGACAGAAAGCAGGCAATAGGAATAAACAAATCCTCTTTAGGCTGTTCAGAGTGGTTATCACAATGATCTTTGCTAAGTTTATGTCTGTTCACCATATTAATGATTTAGACGTGGAGACCAATTAAAGTATTTCCAATTTTATTGATGATTCTATACAGGGCGGTTCATAATTTGTGAAGACGATGCAAGGAGGCTTAAAGAGGTGTTCTGAAGCAGGATCACTCGATTTGAAAAGTTAACTCTGTTTCTCTCTATACAGATGCTGTTAGATCTGCTGAGTTTCTCTAGCAATTTCTGCTCCTGTATATTTCAACACAATTTGAACTGATTAAATGAATGGGCCAGAACAAAAGATGGAATATATGTGAATGTGTGAGAAGTCATTCACTTTCATAGAAAAATGTCAGGAAGGAACAATATTTATAAAATAGTGAGAGTTTGAGAAGCACAGGTATCCAAAGTCACCTTGGCCATCCTTGATCATGAGTCAGATAAGGTCGGTAGGCCAATACAAAAGCAATTAGGAAAGCAAACAGCATGTTAGCGTTCATTAGAAAGGGTCTTAAGTGCAGAAGTAAGGAAATCTTGCTGCAGTTACATCAACCCTTGGTGAGACTACACCTGGAGTATTGTGAACAGGTTTGTTGTTCTTATCTAAGGAAGGAAATATCAGCCATTGGGAGAATGCAATGGAGGTTCAGCAGCTTAATACCTGGGACGATAGCAAAGTGTGGAGCTGGATGAACACAGCAGGCCAAGCAGCATCTCAGGAGCACAAAAGCTGACGTTTCGGGCCTAGACCCTTCATCAGAGAGGGGGATGAGGAGAGGGAACTGGAATAAATAGGGAGAGAGGGGGAGGCGGACCGAAGATGGGGAGCAAAGAAGATAGGTGGAGAGGAGAGTAAAGGTGGGGAGGTAGTGAGGGGATAGAACATAGAACATAGAACATAGAACAGTACAGCACAGAACAGGCCCTTCAGGTCAGTCCAGAGAAGACGGACAGGCCAAGGAGGTGGGATGAGGTTAGTAGGTAGGAGATGGAGGTGCGGCTTGGGGTGGGAGGAAGGGATGGGTGAGAGGAAGAACCGGTTAGGGAGGCAGAGACAGCCTGGGCTGGTTTTGGGATGTGGTGGGGGGAGGGGAGATACCCTAGAACTTCCAATTCCCTGGCCCCCAACACCTCATTTTCACCATGGACGTCCAGTCCCTACACACCTGTATTCCGCATGCAGATGGCCTCAAGGCCCTCCACTTCTTCCTGTCCCGCAGGCCCGACCAGTCCCCCTCCATCGACACCCTCATCCGCCTAGCCGAACTCATCCTCACCCTCAACAACTTCTCTTTCGATTCCTCCCACTACCTACAGACAAAGGGGGTGGCCATGGGCACCCACATGGGCCCCATCTATGCCTGCCTCTTTGTAGGTTACCTGGAACAGTCCCTCTTCCGCACCTACACAGGCCCCAAACCCCACCTCTTCCTCCGTTACATTGATAATGGTATCGGCACTGCCTCTTGCTCCCCAGAGGAGCTCGAACAGTTCATCCACTTCACCAACACCTTCCACCCCAACCTCAAGTTCACCTGGGCCATCTCCAACACATCCCTCACCTTCCTGGACCTCTCAGTCTCCATCTCAGGCAACCAGCTAGTTACTGATGTCCATTTCAAGCCCATCAACTCCCACAGCTACCTAGAATACACCTCCTCCTACCCACCCTCCTGCAAAAATTCCATCCCCCATTCCCAAATCCTCCACCTCCGCCGCATCTGCTCCCACGATGAGGCATTCCACTCCCGCACATCCCAGATGTCCAAGTTCTTCAAGGACAGCAACTTTCACTCCGCAGTGGTCAAGAATGCCCTTGACTGTGTCTCCCACATTTCCCGCAACACATCCCTCACACCCCACACCCGCCACAATCGCCCGAAGAGGATCCTCCTCGTTCTCACACACCACCCCACCAACCTCCAGATACAACGCATCATCATCCGACACTTCCGCCATCTACAATCCGACCCCACCCCCAAGACATTTTTCCATCCTCACCCTTGTCAGCCTTCCAGAGAGACCGCTCTCTCCGTGACTCCCTTGTTCGCTCTATACTGGCCTCCAACCCCACCACACCCGGCACCTTTCCCTGCAACCACAGGAAGTGCTACACTTGCCCCCACACCTCCTCCCTCACCCCCATCCCAGGCCCCAAGATGATTTTCCATATTAAGCAGAGGTTCACCTGCACATCTGCCAATGTGGTATACTGCATCCATTGTACCCGGTGTGGCTTCCTCTACATTTGGGAAACCAAACGGAGGCTTGGGGACTGCTTTGCAGAACACCTCCACTCGGTTCGCAATAAACAACTGCACCTCCCAGTCGCAAACCATTTCAACTCCCCCTCCCATTCTTCAGATGACATGTCCATCATGGGCTTCCTGCAGTGCACAAGGATGCCACCCGAAGGTTGCAGGAACAGCAACTCATATTCCGCTTGGGAACCCTGCAGCCCAATGGTATCAAGGTGGACATCACCAGCTTCAAAATCTCCCCTTCCACCACTGCATGCCACAACCAGCCCAGTTCGTCCGCTCCCCCCACTGCGTCACACAACCAGCCCAACTCTTCCCCTCCACCCACTGCACCCCAAAATCAGCCCAGCCTGTCTCTGCCTCCCTAACCTGTTCTTCCTCTCACCCATCCCTTCCTCCCATCTCAAGCCGCACCTCCATTTCCTACCTACTAACCTCATCCTACCTCCTTGACCTGTCCGTCTTCCCTGGACTGACCTATCCCCTCCCTACCTCCCCACCTATACTATCCTCTCCACCTATCTTCTTTTTGCTCCATCTTCAGTCCGCTTCCCCCTCTCTCCCTATTTATTCCAGAACCCTCTCCCCATTCCCCTCTCTGATGAATGGTCTAGGCCCGAAACGTCAGCTTCTGTGCTCCTGAGATGCTGTTTGGCGTGCTGTGTTCATCCAGCCTCACGATTAGCTGCCTTGTTGAAACCCTACCTTCCACTTGCTGTATGTAGAACCACAATGCCCTTATAGAGGGAATTCCAGGATTTTGACCAAGCAACAGTGAAGGAACAGCAATATATTTCCAAGTCAGGATGGTGAGTGGCTTGGAGGGGAAAGTTAGGGTGGTGGTGTTCCCATGTATCAGCTGCCCTTGTGCATCTAGATGGAAGTGGCTATAAGTTTGTAAGATGCTAAGTCATGAGGCTTGCAGTGAATTTCTGCAGTGCATCTTGTCAATGATATCACAAACATTCACTCTCTCCATGCCAATTCTCAGTAACAGCAGTGTAAATGAAGGGTGCCTTGGTGATAGGGTACTGGCCTCTGTGGAGTTATTTCACTGATATTGGAAAGCTGTTGAGCTGTTTGCAAGATGCAATGAGCACAATATAATAAAGATCTAGTTTATTTCATTGGAAGTAAGTGATCTCAACAAAAAATATAAAATACTCTAAAAGGAAAGAAGGGGTTGATTGAGGTTAGATGGTTCCCCTGGTCGGAGAATCTAGAATGAGAGGGGCTCAGTTTAAAAACAAGGGCGGGGGGTGTGGTGGTGATGGCATTTACATCTGAGATGATGCCAAATATTTTTACTCAGATGATTGTAAAACTTTGAATTTCACAGAAGGCTGCGAAACTCTATCTTCATGCATGTTTAAGGTAGTTATTGTGAGATAACAAGGTGTGGAGCCAAAAATCTGAATGTTTTCTTAAGAAGGGTCTAGACCCGAAACATGAGCTTTCCTGCTCCTCTGATACTGCTTGGCCTGCTGTGTTCATCCAGCGCTATACCTTGTTATCTCAGATTCTCCAGCATCTGCAGTTCCTACTATCTAAGGTAGAGATTGACTAGAATTTTCTGATTAACCATAGCATACAAGGTTATGGAGATGGTTTCAGTAAAATGCATTGAAGCCTTCAATCAGCCATGATTGCATTGAATAGTGGGGCAGGCTCGATGGATTGAATGGCCTATTCCTGTTTTTATGTTCCGAATAAAGAATTGGCCGTAATGATACGAGCTTTATGTCCAGGTGAACCAAGTCTGCTCCTCACCATGTCAGACCTTTGCTGCCATCAAATTAGTGACCACCATATGATAGAATGCACCCTATGTTTTGAGAGGGAGAAGCTGGAATCAGACATAACAGGATTACAACTGAGCAAAGGTAACTACAAAGATGTGACGTAGGAGCTGGACAGAGTTGACTGGAATGGGAGTCGTGCTGGAAAGATGATGGAGCAACAAAGGCAGGCATTTCTGGGAGTAATTTGGGAGGCACAGCAGGAATTCATCCCAAAGAAGAACAAACATATTAAGGGGAGGATGAGGCAACCATGGCTGATAAGGGCTGTTAAGGATAGCATAAAGCAAAAGAAAAAGCATACTATGCCACAAAGATGATTGGGAAGCCTTTAAAAAAACGTACAGGGTAACTTTACAAAAAACTGTAAGGAATGGAAGATGAAATGAGAGAGTAGCTACCTAGTAATATAAAACAAGATTGTGAGAGTATTTTTAAGATATATGAAAGGTAAGGCAGAGATAAGAGTAGACATTGGACCACTGCAAAATACGGCGGTAGATGTGCTAATGGGGACAAGGAAATAGCAGAGGTCCCAACCCACTCCTCATCTGATAAGCCTTTCATCCCTAGAATCATTCTTGTAAACCTCCTCTGGACTCCCACTGGGACTAGCACATTTTTCCTTGGATATGGGACCCTCTGCAATTCAATAAGATCAAGGTCACTCTGTCTGTATGAATTGTATATTTCCTACCTAACAAGGATCTGTTCATCTCTCTCAAAGAACACTCAATGAAACCGACAACCTAAAAAGGGTGACCTTTCAGTGCCTTACCCTTGTACAATACCAACACTGTCTGACAGTCAAGTGGAACACAATGTTTGATGTAAAGAAAATTCCACTAAGAATGAGACAGTGAGAATTGCAGATGCTGGAGTCAGAGATAACAAAGTGTAGAGCTGGAGGAACACAGCAAGCCAGGAAGCTGTGAGTTGGGACCCTTCAACTTTCCTGCTGTCAGCCTGCTGTGTTCCTCCAGCTCCAACTGTGTTATTGCTGTTTCCTCTAAGAACGATCCATTCTTCAATCCTAAAACAGGTTTCACAAACATCTCGATCTTGAATGTCTTCCTAAATAGCACAGACCAAGAAAATTAAGTTACATTAATTAGTGAAAAATAAAATAAAGAGACATCGACTGATTTTCCTAAAGTCAGAAAGATAACTGAAGAGCTGAGAGTTACTTTCTTAAACTCATATTGTCAAAATAAAGCTCATGGAATAAGCTCAATATTTTGAGTTAAAAACCATTAGAAGTATAAAAACTGAAATTACTGCAGGTGTTGGAAATCAGGAATAAATTGCTGGAAAAGCTCAGCAGGTCTGGTAGCATCCGTGGAGAGAAATCAGAGTTAACATTTTGGGTCCAGTGAACTTTCCCCAGAACAGGTCATTAGAAACATGTTGCTAATGAATTTCTCTAACATAACTTTGTGAACAACAAGATGATGGATCAGTTCCCATTAAATATGGGTAGAGGCACCTGAGCTTCATAAAAAAGCAAATCAGATATTTTGAGTAGGTTTTATGTATGGATGAGGTGTAGG
This sequence comes from Stegostoma tigrinum, assembly GCF_030684315.1. Lineage (NCBI taxonomy): Eukaryota > Metazoa > Chordata > Chondrichthyes > Orectolobiformes > Stegostomatidae > Stegostoma > Stegostoma tigrinum. Next base: position 461,498 of record NC_081355.1, read on the forward strand.
CCAGCGAATTGGCTTGAATGACCTTTGTCTCCTATTGGCTGCCTATCTCAGTGAGCTTTATCGTAAAGTATGTCCACAGGTGAGGAACAAAATGACAAAACACTCAGAATTAAAACGCAAAGATGTTCAGCCTGTGTTCTCCTTCTGTCTTTGTGATTAATACAAAGTCTCAGGTTGTCTTTGTTGCTGTGTCAAACCACTTAAATGTGCATTCTACTGACGTAATGCAATTTGCTATCAAAAGTTAGTGAAGCTCATCCACGCAGAGTCTGATGGGATGTACTGCCTGCGGCTGTTGAGACATTACATGCACAGATAATGATTTTGAAGAACTTTCAACTTGTCTAAAAGAGTAGTTTTTTTGATAGATAAAGTAATGCATGTTAATAAGAATGCCATCTCAGTAATTAAACCCAGACCTAGGGGTATTACAGGAGAATGTAATTGCTCTCTACTCAAAACTAAATAATGTCATATGACATTGCTGAGTCCTCCATAGTTCCATTGCCTTAATTAGGCAGAAACAACAAACTGAAAGGCCAGTCAAAGCATCAAAACACTTCTGGTTATTTACATTTCATTTACAAGTATATAAGCTGCAGGCACTAGCTGACGAATTCAAAACCTCAGAAAATGCTGTCTTCTCCACTTTTCAATTAGAAGCATGAAGAGGCACTAATTTGGAAAATGAGTGCGCTCTGGAGCTGATCCTACCACTGAGAAAGGTGACTGAATGGATCCCATTGTTCTGCAACTAATAAATTGTCCAAATCTATCGCCTCCAAATTTAAACAGTATGGCTAATTTTATATTTTAATTTGATGTATTCTTGCAAGTTCTGATGCCCAGTCGGGCCCTACTTAAATTACAAAGTTCAAAATACTTCACAATTCTTTTGCTTTACCCATTATCCCTTTACTTTGAGTGGAATACACCATGAGCAGCAATAGGCACTAGCACAACTTGTGAACTGGCTGGTAACTTGTGAACTGGCTAGTAACTTTAAGCCACTAGTCATGCCGGGCAAACCATGAGAGTTAATGAGGGTAAAGTTTGATTAAGCTACGGTAAAACCTTAATGCGGCAACCTTTGGATGGATATTTACTCCTTAATAAATAAATAACACGCTGAGGTTTCAAAACCCTGTAAGTGTTGCTAACTCAGAGTTTGTTACATTTTGGCTTATTGTGACAGTTTCTTCACATCTCAATTTGTAACTATTCTTTCAAGTTTATAACTGCTTCCCATGGTCCACAATACTAGCTGTAAGTTTGTTATCTCCTCTGCTGTGTTCACAGGACAAGCAGTTGTCTATTTGACTCCAGTAAATCTGGGTCTGGAGGATCTTAAACTAAACAGCATGGATTCTTGGGGGACAATTGTTAAATGCTGAAATCAGGATTAACATGTTAGTACCCTTCTGAATGAAAATAAAATGTCATATCAAAGGGCAGGGGAACTGGAATGATTTGGAAGCAGTTTCAAGGTAGCTGCAAGGAGGATGTTCCCAATGGTGGGTGCGTCCAAAACCAGGGGTCGCAGCCTGAGCATTCGGGGTAGGCTATTTAGGACAGAGATGAGGAGACATTTCTTTACCAGAAGAATAGTGAGCCTGTAGGATTCATTACCCAAAAGATGCAGTTGATGCCGAAACATTGAATGTATTCAAGAGGCGACTAGATGTAGCACTTGGGGCAAACGGGGATCATAGGTTATGGGGCGAAAGCAGGATTAGGCTATTGAGTTGGATGATCAGCCACGATTGTGATGAATGGTGGAACAGGCTCGAAGGGCTGAATGGTCTCTTCCTGATTCTATTTTCTATGTTTCAAAGGGCAAACACAGGCAATAAGAGGCTGAATGGCCACTTGGTCTGCAATTGTATGAAAACTGATGATTTAGAAACAGGTTTGATTGTTATTACTGCCTGTGGAACGGGCAATTCCAGATCAGAGCCTCTTGACGCATATTGTGAAAGATTTAGACTGAATCTTTACCAATATCAGTCGAGTCACACACAGGCATTTCCAAGTTCTGAGATTCAAGAACTAAACAGATTGTGACGGGCAGTATTGCTGAATAACTTTGGGGAAATGTGGAGTGTATAAATCAAAAATAAATTTGAAAAATAAAATGCTATAACAAATGCCTGATTTTTACACATAAAATGGAACCATTACTTTACAAGAAATTAACGAGAAGAATGCTTCAATGAAAATCCCAGTAATACATTGACAGAAGTACTATTTATAGAATGCACAGCTTTCTTCTAATTGCTGAATGATTCTTTTTTTTATAGTAGGGGCTGAAGAAGGTAGCAAACAGACAACAGTCTAACATATATACTGAAATTCACCTACAAAAGGAATATTGATAGAGGACTGGCAGACAGCAATGTGATTCCTATAGTTACAAAGGGAGCTAGAACAAGCCCAAAGATCTACCAGTTATAGAAGGGGTTGAAATCATAGAATCATAGAATCCCTACAGTGTGCACATAGGCCCTTTGGCCCAACAAGTGCACACAGACCCTCAGAGCATACCACCCAGATCCATCCTCTGGGAAACTGTCTGTGTGGAGTTTGCACATTCTCCCTGTGTCTGTGTGGGTTTCCTCCGGGTGCTCTGGTTTCCTCCCACAGTAGAAAGATGTGCAGGCTAGGTGGATTGGCCATGCTAAATTGCCACGAAAAAAAGTTACTGGAAAAGCTCAGCAGGTCTGACAGCATCTGTGAAGGAAAAAATAGAGTTAACATTTCCAGCGCAGTGACCCTTCCTCAGAACTGCTAAATTGCCTTTAGTGTGCAGGGATGTATAGATTTGGTGGGTTATAGGAAGATGGGTCTGGGTCAGATGCTCTGAGGGTCAGTGTGGACTTGTTGGGCCAAAGGGCCTGTTTCCACACTGTAGGGATTCTATGATTCTATGATAACCCACTTAATCTACACATCCCTGATCACTACCGCAATAGTTATTGTAATCCTTCCTCCAACTGTGATCAAAAAAACATGTAGAAAGTAAAAAGAATGGAAAGATTGGTGAGCACAGATTCTGAAATGGAACAGCCAGTTATAAGTAACCTTACTTTCTTTAAAGCAGTAAGAGTAAACTCGCCACAGTCCCAGAGGACCGTATGGGTCTCTAAGAGAGAGCAGAGATGTCCACTGGTGATTTAAACTGAGGTCAGCATGCTTCAGGTGCGGATAGTGATTGAGAAGGAGTGTCCTTCACAGTAACCTCAGTCAGTATGGAAACTGAATGTACACCGCTGGTATCACTGTGCATTGCAAAGTGACTGTCTGACCAACCTAATCGTAGGGAGGGAAAGGTAGGGAGTGGACTTGATCAAAATCTTCCAAAAACTTTAAAGTGTTTTAATTGGATGCATACAATAAGATTCATGGGCACTACTGGAACTAAGAACTGCATATATTAGTCAGGCAATAATAAATATAACAAGGAACTCAGGAGAAATATATCTATTCAAGGAGGATGAGCGCCTTCATAAATTGGGTAGCATGGGCAAATTGGGACAAAGGGCCTGTGTCAAAGTTGTAGACCTGTATGACTCTATGACTCTATTCCAAGGATCTCACTGCCCCAAAGAACTGCCTTGATAAATACCAGAGATCTAGTTAGGGGGATGTTGGAGAATCACAGGAAAGATAAACGATTTGAAGGATTTACGGATGAGGTGAAAAAGAGGGAGGAGATTCATGTGACACGTACACACTGCCACAAATGGTTGGGCCAAATGTTCTGTGTCTGTGCTGTAAATATTCTGTAATAATCTCATTACTTTTTCATATTTTTACACTCTGCTGTCATGTGTTTGGCATCATAAATGAGGAAAAACATTGCTATGTTTTGTTTTCATCCATGTTAGTTACAGCAACAATTAGAAGTGGTTTCCCATTCTGAGCTCAGCAACAAACTGTGAAAATATCATATATTTCAATGCTGACTCACAGTTAACAGCACAGATGCAGAGCTGATAGCGCTATGTGTTGTCAATAACAAAAAAGCTCAATCCCATTATCTATAATGTTGGAGCTTACTGCTACCAGCAGTGAGGCAGTTACATGGACAAGGGGGATGGTAAAATGTTAACACTACAAAGTCAATTAATAATATATACTTTGCTTATTCCCAGTGTGTTGAGTAACTAGAGCTATTTGTCAGCTACTATAACTGCTGGTGTAATATGTCAACGGAACATGAATGTTGGTCACCCTCAAGAATTACTTTACAACAATTGTGATGAAAGGTGACTGATTTAAAACACAGAGGTACTTCAATAGACTTTGGATTTCAACCTAGTGGCACATTGATGTTGGTTAATTTTATGAAGCCTTTAAAAAACAATTGAAAGCTTTTAGGACAGAATTTTGGAGGAGACTTGACTAGAGTCAGAAGCAAATATAGTGTCTCCCTATGGGTAAGAGATTAGGACAGTGCAAGAAAATTCAGTTACGTTGGTACATAAGCTTAGATTGTTAAACTTCCAGGTCAGAAATGTTTGGTTCAAAATCAGCAGGTCATTAAAAGGCTGAGGAAGTCAAAACTTTCTGTTTCATGAGAATTAATGTCAAATGACATCATGGTTTACAGGATAGATCTAACGAGAAATAGTTGAGTCAAACCTACAACTTTGATATTGAAGGGTAAATTCTCTGGATTTGAAATCACTGTAAAGTGAGCCTGTTGGGAAATGGAGAAGACTTTGTTTTCCCTGTTGTTTTAAGATCTCTCGAGCTGGATTCTATATTTAGATGGTTTGGTATGTTTTAGATCTTTTTCTTTCTTTACATAATAAATATTTACCTTATTGTGAAAGAAAATTTGTAGCCTTTTGTCTCTGTGTTTTAATGAATCACCATGAAGTTCAAAAAGTGCGTGGTCTGTCAAGTCAGATTACATTCTGACAGCTGAATTGACCAGGAGCGTCATCAGCTGGGCTCATAAAATGAGGGGAAAATTATCTTCCGACTCCAAATATCTGTTCTGAAAATTATTCTAAATGTTTTCAAACTCTTGATATTTGAAAGTTAAAATCAAACCTTCATTATTCTCAACGAAAAGTATAGTGTTGCCTTCAATATTTATACTTACCCTTCATCACCATATGTAGCTTTGAAGTTTCAAATCAGCAATAAGTGACGATTTAGGAGTGGACAATAAATACTGGCCCAGCCCATGATGTTCACATCCCATGCATAAATAAATAAAAAGATTTTACTTATTCTGATAATATAACTAAATTGAGGAAATTTCTTGTTTTTAAATATGCTATAGGCAACATTAACCTGATGTGGTATGATTAATCATCAGTTGATTAACATTGTAGACAAACATTGGCAGAACACAACAAGCCAGGAAACATCTGGACCAGGAGAAGTCAACGTTTTCTGCAAGACTGGATGTGGGAGTATGCAGAGCTGCAGATAAATGGGGAGGGGTAAGTTAACGGGATGGTGTTCATAGGTGAACACTGGTGGTTGGTATGACCTGGTTGGTCAATGGTAAGGATGAATCTGGATGGTAGCTGGAATGTAAGGGATGAGGTGGAGCTGTAAAGGGACCCGGGGATGGGGTGAGGAGGTCACTTGAAATTAGAGAACGCATTGTTAACTCCTCTGGGCTGGAGGCTGCCCAGGCAGAAGATAAGTTGTTGTTCCTCAAATTGGTGATCTGATTCACTGTGACGCTGGAGGAGGGCGAGGATGGGCATGTTGGAGGGGAAGTGGGGGAGAGGGGAGTGGTGGTGATTTGAAATAGGTGGTGACCAGGAGGTTAGGCTACACTCTGTGCTCCCAATGTGGTTTTGTCTATGTTGGTGAGACCAAACATAGACTAGGTGACCGTTTCGCTAAGCACCCATTTCAACCACACATCCCCCCACTTCCCCCTCTGACATGTCCATCCTCGGCCTCCTCCAGTATCAATGTGAATCAGATTGCTAATTTGAGGAACACCACCTGATCTTCTGCCTGGGCAGCCTACAGCCTTCACGACTTAACATTGCGTTCTCTAATTTCAAATAACTTTCCCACCCATCCCCCAGCTCCCTTTCTTGCCTTGCATCCTCCCTTTCATTCCATGTACCACCTAGATTCATCCCTCCCATCAACCAACCATGTTGTACCGACTACCAGTGTCCACCTCGCATCACCATTCTTCTACCCCCACCCCCACCTTTATCTGCAACTCTTTCTCCTCCACATTCAGTCCTGAAGAAGGGTAATACCCAAAATGTTGACATCTCCTTTCCTCCAGATGTTGCCTAGCCTGCTATGTTTTTCCAACCACTTGTTTGTCAACCTTAGATTCCAGCACCTGCAGCTTTTTTTTGTCTCTCGTCAATTAATACTACAGTTTGTTCAACCTCAACATAACACAACTTCAATGTTTCCCTACCTACATCGAGAGACCTATCAGATCTTCTGTTTGTGCTCACAGTGAGGAATGTTGACCAACTGGCTCATTGCTATTGGTTCAAGTCTATGACAGTGTTTCCTTGGTCCTATAGGCAGCCTGATCAATCCACCACCAGATGGTAGGCGCTTTAAAAATACAAATCATTGGTCCTACGATATTAAAAGAATTGACATAACTGGATAGAAGTGGGATTCCCAGCAACTGACAATGGTTTAGGAGTTTCATTGAGGTAAACTGATGCAGTCCTCTGTCCAGTTCTGAGAAAACCAGCCTGGACTGTACCCAAAAACCAGCCCAGTTCTTCCCCTCCTCCCCCCACTGCATAACAAAACCAGCCCAGCTCATCCCCTCCCCCCACTGCATCCCAAAACCAGCCCAGTCTGTCTCTGCCTCCCTAGCCTGTTCTTCCTCTCACCTCAAGCCGCACCTCCATTTCCCACCTACCACCTCATCCTGCCTCCTTTTGACCTGTCCATCTTTCCTGGACTGACCTATCCCCTCCCTACCTCCTCACTTATACTCTCCTCTCTACCTATCTTGTTTTCTCTCCATCTTCGGTCTGCCTCCCCCTCTCTCCCTATTTATTCCAGTTCCCTCTCCCCATCCCCCTCTCTGATGAAGGGTCTAGACCCGAAATGTCAGCTTTTGTGCTCCTGAGATGCTGCTTGGCCTGCTGTGTTCATCCAGCTCCATACTTTGTTATCCTGGACTGTACCTGCTTAGACAGCACCATTACTGGCTCTTAAGTGGGATGTTCTGCCTCTTCCAAAAATGGACCTCCTTCTGATCCCAGCATGCTGGCTACCCAACATTGCAGCAGTCCACAACTGCTCAGGTACCAAATTCACCTCAATATCATCACACAAAGAAGTCCAGCTTTCAAACCAGGCAGGTATACTCCTAAGGGGAGTCATTTAATTACAATGAGGATCCTCTCAGGAGAAAATTTCAACTGTGCACAAGCTTATACTTGGACAAAAAAAATCCATTTGTCATTTTCTCAATGAATGAGAATTTGACATATTGAAACCTTTTAAGTGAAACTAGAATGTTGACAATACTCTTAGGATATTGCATAGATGCATGTGATTGCAGGGGTAAAAAAACTGAATGGATAATTATTTAAGCCAGATAATAGATCAATCAAGTCAAAACATTTAAGAATGTCAAATTACTGTGAAGTATGTAACAAAATGAAGACAGGTAATTTTGATGCAACAACTGTAATAATAATGAGCTGAGGCAATGGAAGTCCATCCACTGTAATCCCATCTATCACTCCAATTAACAATGTCAGATTCATCATAATTATCCAATCACAGATTTAGATAATGGCTCATGTCGCACTTTTTGCAGTAGTGGTTCCTAAAGAAATTAATTAATTTACTTCTAAGACTGTCATTATATTTTACTCAAATAAAAGCAAATACTGTGGGATGCTGGAAATCTGACATAAAAGCAGAAATTGCTGGAAAAACTGAACAGGTTTGGCAGCATTTATGGAAAGAGAAAGAGAGTTAATGTTTCTTTGGAACTAAGACACTTGGAAAATGATGGTTTTGATGTTGTGGTCAGAGGGGAAGAGAAGTAAAGTAAGTGGCCACCCTGAAGGAGTGGCATGTTAATAATACCCCCTGAGAAGGGGTCACTTGACCTGAAACATTTTACTCTGATTACTATCTACAGATGCTGCCAGACTGGGTGAGCTTCCCCTGCAATTTCTGTTTTTCTGCCCTGTTTTATGGGTTTGCTTTCAGCAGAACTGATCTATTTTCCGCTATTAACACCTAATATTAACCTCTAATCTTTACAATCCATTCTATCACCATTCACATGCCCTTTGCCTGTTCGTCTGGACACCTTCCATCTGTTTCCACTTGCTCCTCTTGCACCCTCTGCCAACAGCATAAAACATCACTTTCCAGCCCCTTTCAGTTTCATGTAAAAGTCAGACCAGACTCAAAAATAAATGTTTTTCTCTCTCTACTGATGCTGCCAGATCTGCTGAGCTTCTCCAGCAATTTCTGTTTTTCTATTATGTTTTGATTGCAGTTTTTTCATTGATGAAGCTGATATAACCTTGTTTATTATTAGCTGCACATTCTCATAACAATGTCAATCTTCCTATTTCATTCATCTTTAAATAGCATTTTCTATCTGATAGTTGTCTGCAGCCACAAAGCTTTGTTTGATAGTTTTATACGTGATTATTTGACATAAACTAACACTTACTACCTGTCATAAATGCTGAGATGCTTGTTATTGTTTGATACTAAGAATCTTAAGTACAAGTGAAGATCTTCAAACACACACCATCCATCTGACTCTCCCACTCTCCAATTACTTGTGAGACCTCTCTTTTTGAAAGGTTTAGATTTATTAAGTGCGTTTTTTTAAATCAATCTACAGTCTTCAATTAACCGATAAAAAATTTTCAGGATTCAAATAACACAACTTCTACGGAATTACATTAAAATAGATAGACAGTAACCAAATTATGCCAATTATGGAGTCGATGCATTTTAAAGACATCATCATTTAGAAAATATTCAGAAAATAATGCCCCCTGTGCCGCTACACATCTTTGCAAATACTGAGCTAATAGGTTTAATCTCTGCCCTACCTGTAATAGAAACCTGATCATTAACTGAAAATGGGTTCATGACTTTGGATCCTGGAGGTAGCTCAGCTAAAATAATCTGTCTGAGCAGCTGGTAAATTGCAGGATTTTCTTCTTCCCCTTTTTTCTCCCCCCGGTTGTCCTTCCATGTCTAGCAGAAAATTATAGAATCATCAACCTTTATAACAGTAAATATTGACCATACCATTCCTGGGTTTCAAGCCTTAACCTTTTTACTGTGTACTTTTAAATATTCCTCTTATGTTTTCATGATAGTGGTAAAATATAGACTATTCATTTTCACCTTTCAATATTTGATTTCCAAATCTGAGGTTTAGACTAAAATAGTTCTTAAAATTAAAAAAACACATGGACTGAAAATGACTTGAAATCACCTGACCACAGATTGAGGCAAATTCAGGAAACAAATGTAAAGTTAACAATCTGGTCAGAACTGAAACCACTATTTTATTTCAAAACATTAAAGCCAGTTAACTGAGCCAGGCAGCAGGAAACACACATCTCCCGTTTGACATTTTGTTACTATGAGGTATAGTATATATTAGACTTGAAATGGTTACCTCCAGCTTGGAAAGAAAATGGAGCTCGGCTTGGTAATATACAAACAAATCATATTTCAGAAGCTATTTCACAGAGCAGCAGAGAAAAAAATTGACTGTCGCTGAAATACACACTCTCTCTCTTCCTGTTTCTTTCTCATAATCTTGAAAGCCAGCAGAGGTAATAAAACAAATCAGAGGTGCATCCATTTACCAAGAATTCAAGGGTCCAACAAATTTCACTGCTGCTGAGGGTATAAGGAACCACCTAAACAACCATGGTCTCTGGTTCAAGCATAACGACTCAAAGGCTTTCGGAACTTTTTTTTAAAAACTACATGTTCTTCATCTTATCTTTGTCTAAATATTCTTATTTTATTGGACACTCTCCCCCTTTTAACTGTCATGCTTGTGTTTCTGTGCGCTCACCATGTTTTATCATTTTATTTAGATTCAGTAAGTGTTACAATGCCTCTTTCTCACACCAGAGAAAACCTTATAATTGGCTCATAACTTTAACTAGTACTCTGTTTTCATTGTAATGCAACATAGCTGTGTGCTAAAAGCAATATATATAAAAAAACTAGTGATCAATACAGGAGATAACAAGCAGGGAGATGATTCTCCACTCTTCAGCTGGACATAAACGTATATCTTTCCTTTGCTTTTTAAAGCTTTTATAAATCCTGTTTCTATCATTTTTTGAAAAAAGATAGACAATTCTATTTCATTAAAAACCTGTGTTAAAAGTTTCTAATACATTTCTCAGAAAGTTTCTTAAACGCTTCAATGTTTTCACTGTTAGGAATGAACTGCTCATTGTGCTTCTTTGGTAGTGTACAGAAATGTGTTTTCCTTATTTGCCATATTAATACGCCTTGTGCTTTTAGTCACTAACAGTCTGTGCTTATAATTACATCTTACCAGTTATGGTAGGTTGACCAAAGAGTTGGCCATACTGCAGGATCCCTCATCTCATCATATCTTTGGAAGGAATAAATTGTTCTTTGCATCTCTTTATCACTATTGTTGCCTTTTGCTAGCCCTTTCACAGCCTCTAGCCACTCTTAAACCCACTACAGAACTGTCCCAATGGTCACTGCTGCCAAGCAAACTAACCAACAATGGAGATAGTAAGAACTGCCAACGCCAGAGTCAGAGATAACACAGAGTGGAGCTGGAGAAACACAGCAGGAAAGGCAGCATCAGAGGAGCATGAAAGCTGACATTTCGGATCAGGACCCTTCTTTAGAAATGATTTCTGAAGAACAGGCCCGACCCAAACATCAGCTTTCCTGCTCCTCTGATACTGCCTGGCTTGCTGCGTTTCTCCAGCTCCACACTGCATCACAATTAACAATTGGGGCCAACAAAACTGTCAGATTGCCTCAGGAGGGGCACAATGGCTCAGTGGTTAGCGCTGTACCTCACAGCACTAGGGACCCAGGTTTGATTCCTCCCTCGGGCAATCGTCTGTGTGGAGTTTGAACATTCTCCCCATGTCTGCGTAGAATTCCACTGTTTCCACCCACAGTCCAAAGATGTGCAAGTTAAGTGGATTGGTCATGCTAAATTGCCCATAGTGGGCAGGCTGGATGGGTTATCTATGGGAACTGCAGGGTTACAGGGATGCGGTAGTGGGGTAGATCTGGGTGGGATGATCTTCAGAGGGATGGTGTTGACTTAAATGGGTCAAAAGAACTGCTTCAACACTCTAGGAATTCTATCAGCGAAGAGATTTTGAAAAGGGCAAAACAAAGGAGTTAGTTTCGACAAACACAGAGAATGCTAGAGAAACTTAGCAGGTCTGACAGCACTTGTGAAGAGAAAACAGACTAAACACTTTGGACCCAGTTCCCCTTCTTCAAAGCTGAGAATCATTCCAGACATCAAACATTACCTCTGATTCTCTCTCCACAAGTGCTGCCAAACCTGTTGAGTTTCTCTAACATCCTCTGTGTTTGTTTCAGATTTCCAGCATCTAAGATATTTTGTCTTTACAATAACACTGACCATAGTTTGAAATTTAGTTACCTACACTCCAGGCTGCCTTTAATGGGATTGGATTGGATGCTCATTGCCTTTGAGCCCGGAGTTTCCTCCTCTCGGACATGATTTGAGGGTAGAGATCTGGAGAGAACAGGTCTGAAGAAGGAGTGGAAGGATAGATACGTGTCTGGCTCAGTCAGTGACTTATTCACTCATCCACTCGTTAATCTGCTCACAGGCTGCTCTGTCCACTGCCCCATACACTAACTTCATCCACACACTCTCGAAACACACACAATGACATACCCCATCCTCCACCGTTCAGTCAATCAGACCCCTCAAGTGCCACAAAGAACCCCTCAGAAGGTCCATTTTTTTGTCCATGGGTTATCTGTTAGACAACCCTGTTCCTATATTCATAAAACTCAGTGTAACTTATTTTTGTTGGTCAGCATTGTCCGTAGCCCGTAAAGTTACCAGTCTGTAATATCTCAGCTCAGTGATGCTGCCGGTCAGTAAAGTTAGTCATATCTGTGTTCAGCGACCATCACCAATACCTTTTCCTCAGGTTGAGGTTTTCAGAATTCAATTCTAGACATGTTAAAAATTGTTTTGTGAGCTGTTGCCATCATTGGCTCGTCCAGCATTTATTGTTCATTTTTAATTATGCTTGAACATCTGTTGGTGGTCATATTACTGTCTCAGTGGTAAGTAACATAGATTAAATGGTGAAGATTCCATTGATTTGAATCAGTCATACAGCTCAGACCATAATTTGCAATTACAGGTAACTATCAGAGAATCACAGATTTATCACAAAACATGTGGAAGCCTTGAATCTTATCTGTGCAAATTTATACATACTTTACATGGTCATAATTTGGATGAGTCGAACTTGGTTAATCTAATCTGCACATAACAGTGGTCATAAATCTGAGACAGTTTTTTTTTGTTAAGCAATGGTATGAAGGGCTGTGTGCCAAAGGCAAGTAGAGTGAGATAGTGTGCAAATCAGCCATGATCTCAATGAATGTCGAACTAGTTCAGGAGGGGATGAATGACTTATTCCTGTTCCTATATTCTTATGGTCATTTGGTTTCATCCTGGTTTTTGATTTATTTCAAATAATATCAGCATGATGAGTCACTTCCTTCATCAACAACAGTCCTCATTGTCATAACCACAGCTGTTTACAAGGCAGTTCCAGGATTTTGACCTGGTGAAAGGGAAGGAATGGTGACATAGTTCTAAGTTGTGGGTTTAGAAGGTGCTATTGAGGAAGGGGAGGTGAGTTGTCGACATACATTTGTGAATGGTAAACACTGCTACCGCAATCCAGAGACAGTGAAGGGATTGTACATCCAGTAGTTCAGGCCGGGAGTCAGCAGACTTGTTGGAGTCATCACCTCTTTCTACCTGTGCATGTGTGAGACGGTCTCTGAAGTGCAGAGGTAGACGTGGAGGGAGAATCATGCTTGCTGGAACTGCCTTCTACTTTCTTCCATTTAACAGCTGTTAAAGGCAATTTCATGTCAAGCTTGAATCGTGTTGAGCCAATTGTCAATAAAATAAATTTAGATCCTCTCTTGCCTCTTGGCTTTTTGTGAGAATTTTTGGCTTCTGAGATTTTTTTTTAAAGAAATCCTCCCCCATCTCACTGGGAGCCATGATGATAAAGTGATAATGTTCAGCCAATTCCTTATATTTTCTGGAGTGGAGGAGGGTTCCACGGCCACATATTATTCCCTCAGTCAATCTTTGCTGAGTGAACAACTGAGCCGATAGTTGTTAGCTGTCAAGTCTTTCATCTTTTGGACTAAAAGTAACTTTGAGTAGCTCAAGCTATGTTATCCTTATTCTCTTCAAAAACACAATATTGACTTCAAAACAACGGATATTATACATATCAAGTGGCTTGCCCTGTGTTGAAGGAGGTTTGAGTTGACACAGATGAATGAGAGACCGTGGAGATGGAGAGGCTGTGAATGAGAGGTTGTGATGGGCATGAGTCGGACAGCCTAACAGCATCTCAAATAACTAGACTGAAGTCCTATTGAACCAAGGCCGGCCATTTAACAAGGGTGCCTTAATAATCATGAGCTCGGGTCACTATGCCCGGTCCAATCCTATTCCTGCATTGCTGGACTGAAAAGGTGATCTTTATACTAAGGTGGGCCTGGAAAGATTTCCTGACTTGAGTTACTCACTTCGTAGCAAAACTCCAGGCCCTACAACAACCTACACATCTGCTTCACACATTGCAAAGTTGCTGGACTTTAAACTCCAGAAAGGTGTAAAAGAGCTGGATTTTAATGTCCAGCAACTTTCATGCAATGTGTGTAAAGCAGATGTGTAGGTTATTGTAGGATCTGGAGTTTGGTCAGTCAGTTTCCCACTGGACAGCTGTGTTTCAAATGAACTATTTTGAAACTTGCCAACACAAATATTGCATCAATAAAACAGCAAAATTTGTGGCTGCAAGTGATTAAGGTGAAAAGATACAGAACTGAAATGTCTGCTGTAGGCTACGGGGCAAATACCATAATCCTTGGCTTTTCAAAACAAGTTACACAACTGAGAAAATAAATTGGAATGAATTCGATGAGATTAAGTGAAGGTAAATCTTCATTCAGTTGAAAATTTTAAATTATTAGTTTCATCCTTTATAAAACTAAATCCATGATTGATTGAAGTTTTCTGATTTTATTTTAATTCCATCATGCATATTTTCTTGAAGGTGATAAAAGCCCTACTATTACCCTCCTTTCCATACAGTATGTTGAAATTATATATTACCAGCTGGAGAGCACTCACTCAAGTGTCACTATGACACTTCTTGGCAATTCTGAACTGAAATTCAGAGGCTTCAATGGCTCTGAGATAATTTGACATAAACACTTGCCACTCTTTCAGTGAGCAACACAGGTGCAACGCTTGTCTATCATTCTATCATTCTCTTTTCTCAGACAGTGACTGAATCACACTACTTTCCATTCTTACATTAGATGCCCAACATGTACAATCTTCTATTTGTATTTCTTTCTGGAAATACTCTCTCTTGCTCATAGAAAGAAAATTGTCACTGTATCATTGTTGAGAACACAACTACAGATACTTACCAGTCATAGAGTTACAGAGTCTTACAGCATGGAAACAGACCCTTTGATCCAACTAATCCATGCTGACCATGATCCCAAACTAAACTAGTCCCATTTGCCTGCATTTGCCTCATATTGCTCCTCACATTTCATATTCATGTACCAATCAAAATGTCTTTTAAACATTTTAAGTGTGCCTGCATCCGTCACTTCCTCTGTCAGTTCATTTCAGACATGAAACACTGTGTAAAAAAAGTTGCCCCTCTTGGCCTTTTTAAAGCTTTCTCTGCTCACCTTAAAAATATTCACCCCCCCCCACCGGTTTTGAACTCCCCTACACTAGGGAAAATACCCTTGCTATTCACCTTACCTGTGGCCCTAATGATTTTATAAATCTCAAGGTCACTCAGAAACTTCCCACACTCCAGTGAAAAAAGCCCAAGCTTATTTTTATAAACCAAACCCAGCAAGTTCATAAAAATTGCTACAATTCTCTGGAGCAGCTAGGGCTTGTACCCAGGCCTCCTGGCCCAGAGGTAGGGGCATTACCACTGTGTCAAGTAACAGAAAGAGGAAATATGATTATTTAGTTTATAATTTGGATAAGAGTGATGGGGGAAGTGGCCATCAGTGGAACCGATGTCAAACTGCAGAAAAGTCTCCAAATTGTTAATTACTGAGATTTCAATGCTTCCAACACCACATTTTTGCACTCTTTGTTTTCAAATTCCTTTACATCCCGCATCAAGTCACCCTTACAGAGAAGGGAAATTATTATTGCTGTTATTATTCCATTCAGACTGAGCTCATTTTCTTTCCTTAATTTTGGGTAAATGCTTAATCAATTGATAGATCCCTTCAAATCATTCAGAATGAGTCCAAGTTTCACCATTTCATTGATCAACAAATTAGTGCAGCTACAAGATGTGTCTCTGGGCATTCTTCATCTGCCTTCTGTATAATCAAGATTTTCAAAAAACACAAGCAAAATTGACGGACCTTTAAAACAATGTTGCATCAAATTAATAACAAAAATCACTTTAGGCTGCACAATCGTAACGTGAGCTAAAGTAAACTAGTGAATGTGCAAGGAAAGCAAAGGAAACAGTGCAACACCAAAGCATCAAGGACAGACAGGACAGCTTGACATGCAAAAGCATAACCTGCCAATTACCATAGTGGCAACTTCAATTCCTGCGCACACACACACTTGTCACAGATCATTTCAGACATAGTCAAATGTTGTACCTATGAATGATTAGCTGCAATTTGAACTTGAGGAACTGACAGAGTCCTTTATTTTTATGACATTCTTATGTCCTCAATGCAGACAAAATGTCACTCTGTTAAGCACCCCAATAGAACAGCTTTACCATGCTTAAGGTCTATTGAGGGACAGGAACCAGAACATTTCAGGCTTATGTTGATAATTCTTGACTGTTCTCAGCCTTAATCTATCAACAGAATCAACCACATACTCTCTGTGGAATATAAGAACAAATTCTTCATTTAAAAACGATACGAGGCTACAGTGGACTGTCACAAATGCTTTGTTTAATGGATCCGAGAAAATAATGTCACACTATTCTGCAAAAATATTTGTGCTAGTTTGATTAACAAATGCAGAAAATAAAACCTCCAGGGAAATTATTCATGATTTTACTTTCTGCATTTTTTAATATTTTATTTCAAAACATAATGATTTTCCACCTGAAAAATGTCATCAGCATTTCTGTCAATGAAACTAGACAGTAGCAGATTTAATGTAGTATTATTAAATATGGCCTAATAATTGTACATAAAGTAGACTGCAGTGAAAATATTATTTGGATATGTAAATTACATCAGTTTCGTAAGTGATTCTGATTTGTTCATACAAGTTAGCTGTTCGCTAAACGTGAAGTTGGCTGCTCATTTGCAATTGTGCCCAAAACAGAGCCAAGCCTTCACTTACAGCACTTATATCTGAGTCTGGAATTCTGAGTAGTGCTGAGAATGGGAGTGCTACAATTCATCATATCTGGAAGACGGAAGATAACCTAACCATAAATAATTCCTAAAATTGATCATTACCAACAAGAACTAATGTGAGAGGAAGACAAACATACTGCACTTCTATCAAATGCTTCCTCTGATGAATGTAGCAGTTTTAACAGACTTGACTATACCTCTAAGCTTTTTCTACAGAATCAGTTATTTTTTCAATGTGATTCGGTGCTATTTTTCAACCTTGGTTGCCTAAATATAGAGAAGTAAAAAGTTTTCAGAGTGTCCATTTGACGCATCCTGATCGTGCATGGAGATTGAAAACCAAATGATAATCCACAATTATTGCTCATAAATGAGTTCTTTTTTAAACAAGGCATAAAACTTCCAACTCTGGCAAAGATCTTTGCTTCCTCACTCTCCACGGGAGTCGTACCGGAAGATTGGAGGGAGGCAAATGTTGTTCCTCTTTTCAAGAAAGGGAATAGGGAAATCCCTGGAAATTATAGACCAGTCAGTCTTATGTCTGTGGTCAGCAAGGTTTTAGAAAGAAATCTGAGGGATAGGATTTATGACTATTTGGAAAAGCATAGCATGATTAAAAGGAGTCAGCATGGCTTTGTGAGGGGCAGGTCATGCCTTACAAATCTCATTGAGTTCTTTGAGGAAATCACGAGATACGTTGACAAGGGTTGAGCAGTGGATGTGGTATACATGGACTTCAGCAAGGCATTTGATAAGATTCCCTGCGGCAGGCTCATTCATAAAGTCAGGAGGTATGGGATACAGGGTGATTTGGCTTTCTGGATTCAGAACTGGTTGGCTGACAGGAGGCAGAGAGTGGTTGTAGATTGTAAGTATTCTGCCTGGAGGTCAGTGCTGAGTGGTGTCCCGCAGGGCTCTGTTCTTGGGCCTCTGTTCTTTGTAGTTTTTATACATGACCTGGATGAGGAGGTTATGGGGTGGGTTAGTATGTTTGCTGATGACACAAAGGTTGGAGGTGCCGTTGATAGTATCGAGGGCTATTGCAGGCTTCAGCGAGACATTGACAGAATGCAGAGCTGGGCTGAGAAATGGCAGATGGAGTTCAACCTGGATAAATGCGAAGTGATGCATTTTGGAAGGTCAAACTTAAATGCTGAATATAGGATTAAAGGCAGGATTCTCGGCAGTGTGGAGGAACAGCGGGATCTTGGTATTCAAGTGCATAGCTCCCTCAAAATTGCTACCCAGGTGGATAAGGTTGTTAAGAAAGCATATGGTGTTTTGGTTTTCATTAACAGGGGGATCGAGTTTAAGAGCTGCGAGGTTATGCTGCAGCTCTACAAAACCCTGGTGAGACCACACTTGGAATATTGTGTCCAGTTCTGGTCGCCCTATTATAGGAAAGATGTGGAGGTTTTGGAGAGGGTGCAAAGGAGGTTTACGAGGATGCTGCCTGGACTGGAGGGCTTGTCTTACAAGGAGAGGTTGACTGAGCTCAGACTTTCCTCTCTGGAGAGAAGGAGGAAGAGAGGTGACCTGATTGAGGTGTACAAGGTAATGAGAGGCATGGATAGAGTTGATAGCCAGAGACTTTTCCCCAGGGCAGGATTGACTGCCACGAGGTGTCATAGTTTTAAGGTGTTAGGAGGAAGGTACAGAGGAGACGCCAGAGGGAGGTTCTTCACCCAGAGAGTTGTGAGCGTTTGGAATAGTTTACCAGGGGTAGTCGTGGAAGCGGAGTCATTAGTGACATTTAAGAGACTGTTGGACATGTCCATGGACAGGAGTGAATTGAGGGGAATGTAGGTTAGTTTGATTTATTTTTGGATTAGGATTCCACGGTGCAACATCGTGGGCTGAAGGGCCTGTACTGTGCTGTACTTTTCTATGTTCTATGTTCTATGTACTAAAACTATTGTTTGTCTGGAACTTATCAAATCATCTGATCAGATCATATTCTTGCTTACTTCTTCAAACCATTTGATGGAAGAAATAGACAAATATAATAATGGGTAATATTTGATTGCAATATAATTTGTATTTAAAACTTGGTTTTCAATATCTATGAGCAATTTTTAAAATTATGCTCAACATGCTGGTTAAACATATAAGTGAATTTTCATTCTCAATATGGGAGTTCAGACTTACAACAATCCATGGATCTTCATATCTGACCTGGGAGGAAGTTTCTGGGGCTGGCTGTCACAGAGATGCTATGTTTTCTATGAATCCTGATAAGCAGAGGATCAGTACAGAAGCTGCTAGTTTCTAAACTTAATACATCATCACTCCAGCCCTCAGCCATCACAAGCCCTACTGGGTACGTACAGCATTTTCTCTTTTTACTTCAGATTATTACAATTATATTTCTGCTATTAAATCAAAACATTAGGTTCAACAAATCACCTGTGTCACCTGTGTTAACCTTTATCTCTCAAAAATAAAAATGAACACTTTAAAAATTGCTTTGTAATCATGCTTAATTTCAACAAAGTTTAGAAGATTAACTGTGAACTTGTTCTGTGAAAGAAACATGAAAGTAATTACTAGTGTAATTATGTATTTCTCATTGCTACAGTGAGGATTCTACTGGTGACACTTCACAGTCAGCGCATCCTGGAAATTATGGGGATAAGCTACAAGTCAACTCCAAGGTGTTCTTCCGACAAATATTTTTTCCCTCATTTAAGATGTAAAGAATATCAACTCAAATTATAATCCTTTGAAGGATACTGTGCTTTTCAAGTCAAAAAGCATGAACATATGCTGTGTGGGTGTTGCTGGCTAGACCTACCCATCCTTAATTTCCAGAGGGCAATTAAGAGTTAAGCACATCGCTGTGGGCCTGGAGTCACAAATGGGTAAGGATAGCAAATTTCCTCCTCTCAAGATGGGCCACACTGGTCACCATTTGGCTACCCTTTTGTTCCAGATTTTTATTGAATTTAAATGCCACTGTCAACCATGATGAAATTTGAACCCATGTCCTTAGAACATCAGCCTATGCAATTTTAGATTACGAGCTCAGTAACATTGTCAGTACACCACTGCTTTCTCAGGGCCCTTGGAATAAGAGGAGTAGCCCATCATGCCTGCTCCAACCCTTGTCGCTTCATGTGAACTCGTTTTAATGACCCTGGTCTGATGATCTGATTAAATACTGCCACTACACAGTATAATATTGCAAGAGGTTATAATCATGAAATATTATTATCTTTTGAACAGAGAAAGATATTCAGATGCAACCCTTAGCTAAGAAGTGAAGTAAAGTAATTCCGTCCTGATAATTCCAGCAAGCCGTATCTGCACACATTGTAACTGGGTCTGCAACTGTCGAAGAGGAGCTTTAAGCACACCCACTGATACAGTTACATGAAGCTACATGCGGCCTGGATCCCTTTAGATCAGGAAATGTGGAACAAGCTGATTTGCCAAGGCTGCACTGGTGAAAATGTTACCAGGGTACACTCCTTTAGAGAAGGATGGCAAACTAAGATACCATCTGCATGTTCAAGTGGATAGCAAGGGTGATTTGAAGAACAGCAAAGTATTCTTCTTGGAAAACATTTTTTCATTCAAGCATTAGCACTTAACTGATGATTGATCTTTTATGGGCTTGTTAGAAACTGTGGGGTATCAATAATTGAGTCTATCCTCCAAACAATAGTATCAGTTTTGCAGAACATTATGCACTGAGGTAATTACCACTGAAACAGAGGTTTCTATTTTCATATAATCTTGAGTGTATTGGGAGAGCAGGGCATGTGTAAGAAATTAAGATAACGAAGTGTGAAGCTGGATGAACACACCAGGCCAAGCAGCAGAGAGGTCTGATGAAGGGTCTAGGCCCGAAACGTCAGCTTTTATGCTCCTGAGATGCTGCTTGGCCTGCTGTGTTCATCCAGCTCCACACTTTGTTATCTTGGATTCTCCAGCATCTGCAGCTCCCATTATCTCTGATGTGTAAGAAATTTCTCTGGTTGTTGGTTTTTAAAAATGAATTGATGAAACGTGATGTCATCATTTATTAACTGCTCCTACTTTCCCATGAGGTGGTATTTGGTAGCCACTTTTTCCAATGTGACAGAATGTCTTGCAAGGTCATTTCAGAAGGGAATAAGTTATCAACCACATTGTAGTGAATGGTCATTATTCTTTCTCCCACTCATAACAAATTTAGCTTATTTATTTCTGCTCTCAGTTGTTGCTGCAGTGCCGACATAATGCAATGGCACATCAAATCTTAAGTGACCAAGTCTTTTCTTTAACATGCTACCACTTTTAAAATGATATCTTTTCCCTAAAAATAGAAAAAAATCATCAATAGTAATTCCTTAAGTTATTCAGTCAAAATATCTCTTCTTTCTTAGTTAAATATTAGAATGTTGAACACACTAAATGGATGAGATAAATAGTTTAGAGTATTCAAAAGGAAACAAGTGCAGGCAGTGAGAGAAAAAGCAATGGAAATATAAGCTGAAAGACTAAGATGATAGTGATAGAATGGAAGGAAATGACAACAGATTCAAACAGTGGGGCTGAACGGCCTGTTTCTGGTGCTGTGTACTTACCTTTGTACATTCAGATCAGTTGAAGAAAAAGTATTAAAAACTCATAGCACAAAATAACATTTTGGAAAGAGTATCAGTTTTCCTTTTCCTGCCTGTTTTGTTTGCTAACCCTTCTGCCATCCTTTTACAAACAACCTGACTGGCACCGTGACTGTCCCCTAAGCTTCTGTATTGTTCTCATAGTTAATATCAGCTTCACCTGTGCTGTTGCCAAACTTTCTTGGTTGTGTAGATATTGTTGTGCTCTGACAAGCCATTCACAAATGTGTGCTTTATCTTCGGCTTATGTTCATTAGATAGGGATTGGAAGCAAGTACCAAGTTGCCCTAAGGTTCGGCGTCCATCATGCACCCTTCTACTGCTCTGACAATGAAGATCACTGAACTCAGTACAAATGAGAGATTGAAATTGAGATTTTCCCAATTTGTGTCAATTTCCAGGAAGAAAATTCCCTGAGGACATCATAGAATGGGAAAGGAATTATTGATTCTTCTCCATACAACATCTATCTTTTGAATAGAAAATTATAAAATAAACCTTATCATTTCCAAGATGGTCAAATATATCCTTCTTTTAAATTATTCTAACTGTGAAGGTGCTTTTAAAATTATATACACTTTGCTTCAAAGAGATTGTCTTGAAATGAAGGTATAGTTTTAATCAAGGCAGCACTCAAACATTCAAATGCCCATTCCTCAGAGATAAGAATACCCATTCCTTTCTTGGTTGTAAACTGAGGAGTCATGCCCTAGCCACTTAGGTTTGGGCTGTTTGCTGAGAATTCAGTTCGTATGACAGTTTCTAACCAAATGAACATAGTACAATATAATACCCATAATTGATACTGCAACTAGTAGCTAATTATTCCATTGAAAGATGCAGTTGAATGAAGATTTTCTCTGGATCTAATTAAAACTTTCCTGGGTCAGACAGGGAGATGGTTTATGAATATATAACAAACTACATTTCAGTTCATTTGAGAAGCCCGGGTTAATGAACATTACAAATAATGTTGGAATTCCAGAGAAACTCCAAACAGACAGAAGGCAACAACACACCAACGTTCAAAGTCTGTAAGTTTTCAGGGTTATGAAAGCAAAATGCACATGATTAAATTTTGAGCAAGTTAAGGCATTGTGTGGAGCAGTCTGATTTGTCCAAGATTCCAGCACCAGAATTTGAGAGAATAATACAAATACTTGCAGCTGACAACATGAGGTCTTTTGAAATTGAGTGCCTCAAATGTTTTTGACAATTTTTTGAGATGGTATTCAGTTTTTGTTCAGGTGTAAATCTCCACCCTGTCACTATTAAACGAATGGTTAAAACTCCAAATTACTCTGTGAGGAATAACTCTCCTAACAAAAATTTGAGGCTAAAACGTCTCTCGGATATCCCCCAAAAGAAATCAAACTAGAGAACTCCCAGATAATTATCACAATAGGTTCTACGCAGCATTGTCTGGTAGTCTGTGGTTGGGAGCTACAATCAATCCTACCTTCTAAACTGAGAAATTATCAGCGTTAGAGGAGAAACCGTCAGGGAGTCTTAATAAAAAGACACACTATCACACATGGTTTATTGCATTATAGCAATAAGTGCAATTAATATTGACTAGCTACACATAATTGGAACTCTCAGGAGCCAGACATGATACTCCTGTTTTAATCAGGACACCACATAAGACTGCCCAATTCACCACAGAAAGACTTTACTACATAATCAGATTAGGTGGACCTCATGCACCTTCAGCATTAACACTTTTAGTACAGTAACCTGAGACAACAGCTTCCCTTAAATATTTTCATTTTGAAACTTAACATGTAAAACTCACACATTTCTTTATTCACCATGAGTGCATTTCTCCCGAAGGCTCTTCCTTCAAAAATACAAACACTCTATGCAGTTCTTCCAGTATTCATCCCCCCAGACCTGGAAGCTCTATACATCTGTGGCTCAAGGACTGTTGATTTTGATCTTGATTGGCTGTGAGCCATTTCTCTGCTGGAGGGTCTTTCATTTCCTGGGTGTCCTCCTGATAAATGTCATCCCTGTAGTTGCTGTGTCACCTTATCAGGAGGGATCATCATCTTCTCAATTTCCTTCACAGAAGGACTCTTCCCTGTTGACTCAAGCAGCCACCCTATAACTTTTCCTGAGTGCTCTTTCTTGTCAGGAATTTCATGGTAGATGGTTGTTCTCTTCAAGCAAGGATTTTATTTCCCCCTTGTGAAGTGCTGGATGTTCAGAGCAGGCTGTTGGTAACCATGTGATTCATCTGCAGATGTCAGTCTGCTTTCGATAGAGAGCTGACCAGTTCAACTTCATTTTGTTTAAGAAAATCATCAGTCTTGAGCTCTGATTCATCTGTCTTCATGTTTATAAAGTATCAGAAGGAAGCAAGTCATGACCCAAGTAGATTAGAATCTTCCACAGGATTTGTACAGAGCAGGCAATTTCTCCTGGGGATTTAATGGTTTTATGTGATAGTCTGTACAGTGCTCTCTAAGTACAATAATGGCATCAAGCCAAAACAATTTTAGAATATCACTTCTAAAGTATTACACGAAATAAAACATCATGAACTACTTCAAAAATACAAACACTCTTCCAGTATTCATCCCCCCAGACAAATGTATTCCAGGTAAAACACTACATACTAACTCAAAACCACTAGGGTATGCAGTTTTAGTCTCAGGGACATCAAGTGAAGGTTGACCTGACTAATTTCTGGGATGGCAGGATTGATAGAGGAATGAAAAGGGATTCCACTAAAACATAAGATTCTGACAAATTAAATACAGCAATAATGATTTTCCTTGGCCATGAATTTTTGAATAAGTGGCCATGGTCTTGGGATACAGAATTAACCATTCAGAGTGAGATTAGAAACTTCTTCTTCAGGACGTTGCGAAACTATGGAATTCTCTACCACAGAAGGCTGTGGAGGTCAATTTATTAAATACTTTTAAGAAACAAAATAGATTTCTCAAGGTTAAGGGTGTTAAGGGGAGAGTTCAAGAGTATGGTATGGAGAGAGAGTATTAGTCATGATTACATGGAAAGTTTATTAGGCCGAATGCCTACTCATCCTCTGGTTTTCTATGTTTCTCTAACCTAGAACCTTTATCTAACATCACAGGAACAGAATGCATAGCACAGCCAGGCTCTGCTGTAGTTTCTGCTATTCAAGCTTCTTTCCATCCTTTCTCAGTAGAGTTCAATCATAAAGCCTCTGTTCTCCCTCATATGGTTAAACACATATGCACTCTTCCCTTCAACAATGCCTTGTGGTCGCACGCTCCACGTTTTCAGTACTGTCTTGGTGCGGAACTTGCTATGAAATACTCTGTCAGACGTTTTGCTGACATATTACGTCAATGGTTTCTCTGCCAAAAGGAGAAAATACTCTATTAAAAATTTTGATAATTTTAAAGACATCTATTTAGTCATCTCTCCACCTTGTCCTTTCAGGGAAAATAGGTACAGATAGACTACATTTGGCCAAGAAGTATAACCCCAGCTTTCTTGTATAATCTTTACCAATCTTTGTGTGCACCCCACTCAGAACCTCTACATACTCTTTATAAAATCAATACAATGCTCCAAGTCTGGTCTAACCAAGAGGTGATGCAAAATTACACATTTTGCACTGTTTACATATCATTTACGGAAATGATGTTTTGGAATGATTCGAAACCTATGCATATTTATAAGCTGTATTTGAGGTTTCGCACAATAGAAGTATTTTTAATGATGACCATCTGTGTCCTCACCAATTTGACAGCCATTATCATTAGGCCAGGAATACATTAACTTGCAAGTGCAAGTGTAAAGGGTCATGGACATAAAAGCGAGCACTCCTTGTGATCTTTTATGTTGAAAGACTTCTTGGTAATTGCACTTTCTTTACAATGTACAAAGGCATCTGTGCAGAATCTCCAGGTGCCTAGAGTGTTATTGGATGTAATGGAATTCGACAGGACATATAACGATGCAGATGGTTTCAAGTCAAAGTAAGACAGGGCAGCTGGTGCAATGAAGCCTCTCTGACTGCTGCAGTGTGCAGAAGCATTGATATGGTCAGACACCTGAAGCAATTACACCAGCTGTTAGATCCTGTGATCTGTTCACACATGGCCATCCCAACTGAATTCCTTCCTCACAAATCAAACGTAATTAGAGAAAAAGTCATAAAGGATCGAATCTTATTTACTCTTTTCTCTGGCCTTGGGTCTAAAGAACTTCCAGTCCACTCAACCCATTGGGCGTTAAAGCTGCTTTTCAGCAGGATGAGGCAGAAACTCTGGCCCTGGATCAAAACTGGTTTCCATCAATAAAGAGACAACAGAACAGAAGCAGTTCCAGGAAAATCTTTGATTACGCTTTGAACAGAAAATTGAAAGAAACGTCAAAATGATGTAACAAAGCTCGGGAGAAATCAAGACATTTCCTCCACAATAAGAGATCAATTTAGCAAATCCATATAAAGACATGGATTAATCAGGGACAGGCAACATGGATTTGTACAGGTCACGCCTGGCTAATCTAACTGAACTATTTGAAGAAATCACAGATAGGGTAAAGAAAAGGATGTGGCAAATGAATACACAATTTTCAAAGGCCGTTTGATAAGATATTTCATTAAAGAGCTCGTACATGGAAGGAAAAGGAATGCATCTGTGTGAATAATGAATACAAAGCAGCCAGCAGTTGAAATCATGGATAACAAGGGGTAGAGCTGGATGAACACAGCAGGCCTAGCAGCATCAGAGGAGCAGGAAGGCTGATGTTTCAGGCCTAGACCCTTCATCCAGCTCTACACCTTGTTATCTTGGATTTTCCAGCATCGGCAGTTCCTATTATCCCAGTTGAAATGTTGGTTGGTTAGTGATTAGGAAGTGGGAACCTTGGGAATCAATGAGTTATAAACACTTACGGTGCTGCAGTTTTGATTTTTAATTTATATAAATGTAGTGAACAAAGACAATGATAAAGCAATTTGCAGAAGAAGCAACAATGGCATACAATCTTGAAAAATAGGTGCAGACCTGATCCTTTTGCCACTCAAACTTGATCTGTGCCAGCTCTACTTCTCTTTAGTACAGGCTCCTCATAGTTTCAACTATCCAATATTTCAAAAATCTGACTACTTCCTCCTTAAATACGTTCAGTGATCTAACCTCCACAGCTCTTTGGGGTAGTGAATTCTTGAGATTACTATATTTTTCTTAAATTAATTCACTGGGTGTGGGCATCCAGGCCAGGCCAGCATTTGTTGCCCATCCCTAATTACCTAGAGGGCAGTTATGAGACGACCACATTGCTGTGGGTCTGGAGTCACATGTAGGCCAGCCAAGGTAAGGACAGCAGTTTACTTCCCTAAAGGACTCTAGTGAACCAGATTTTCTTTTCAACAATAGACTATCACAGACACCATGAGGCTGTCAATTCCAGATATTTATTGAATTAAAATTCCACCATCTGCCATGCCAGGATTTGTACTGGGTCCCCAGAACGTCACCAGGGTTGTTGGATTAATAGTCTAGCAATAATACAACTAGGCCATCATCTCTCCTTTGAGTGAAGAAATTCCCTCAGTTTTAAAAGTTACAGAATAAAGGGACACTCTCAGTTCCCTAGCTCAGGATTCTCACGCAAGTGGGAACATGAGCAGATCGTGTGGTGAGCAAGTGGATATTGCAACATGCTTCCTGGGAGTGAGCAGGTGGAGGGTGAGGTTCATTCGAGGTTTTGAAGTGGGATGAGATAATTGTCTGAGAAGGACAATTGTGCAGGATTAGACAGAAAAGGGAACAGAATTGCACCGAAAGATATAGGGTAAACCGTGTAGGATTGAGACAAGGAGAAAATTTCTTCATCCAGAGAGCGGGGTGACTATGGAATTCTCACTCACAAAAAGTGGTTAAGATGAAACCATTGGATGCTTTCAAGAAGAAGGCAGATAACAATTCTTAAGGCGAAGGCTAACAGGATCAAAGTAATAGGGTGAATGCAGGAAGAGGGGGCTGAGTTGAACAATGAGCCACAATTACATTGACTGGTGGAATAAGCCTATTTGTACTCCTAATATCTATGTTTCCACATTCTAAGTGAATTGCTTGTTCAGCGAACTGATTGAGACATGATGGGCCAAATGACCTCTTTCTGTGTCCTAACCATTCGATGAAACCATACGGGTGCTGGCATTCAAAGGATGGACCAATAAACAGAGATCACAGTTTAATGGAGAAAAATGCACAATATGTTTTGTGAGAAAGAACTTTAAGATTAAAGAATAAAACATTGAGAGATGTACATCTTCATAAATATGAAAGAAAAGTTGGATTCTGAGCATTATAGTTAAGACCTTGGAAACAATTTGATTGATTTTGAATCAGACAATGATTAGGTTCACTTCTTTTAAAAAAAATCAACCTGTTCAGGGAGCAGTTGGGAGCAGCTGGTTCAGCAGTAGAAACACTATCAGTGCACCACAAAAGCCCTAAATTGAGCAAAGTTCCATGTGCTCTGTAAAGGAGAGGAGGATTATAGATTTCTGGAAAGGCCATGCTCAGATTCACTAGAATCACACCAGAAAATAGCAAAAATGTTGCAAACATGAGGACTTTGTTTTCTCATTAGGACATTGAAAGGATCCCACTCGTGAGATGTGTAAAACTGAGGGGCATAGATACTGTAGACAGGAAGAAACCTTTCATATTGAAGGAGGGATCAATGACCAGGGGCATGGATTTAAACAAAGGAGCAGAAGATTAAGTGAGGATGTGAGGAATAACTTTCACCAAAAGGCTGGTGGGGGATCTGGAACTCATAAATGATATGTGTCCCATGTTCAAGTCACTGGTGGCTTTCAAGTGCAGCTACCAATCTTCTTCTCTGCATTAGTCTAAGGGGCTGTGCTATAGTCTGTGTTGGTCGATGGACCATGAAGAATTCTCAACAGAATAGGCACTTTTCAGGATGACAAGTAATGGCAGTATCGAAGTACCAGTTACACTAATTGTTAGGCATGTTAACAAGAGACTGAAGAAACACCACATCAGGAGGCCAATAGATTCATTACCCAGAGGCTGTGATTCTGGGTAGAGCGCAAGTATGAACTCTTCCAAAAAAATAGAAAATGCCAAATAGTTTAAATTCTGATTGGATATTTGGAATAGACAGTATGGTACAATATGGAAACCAGATGGAATTATAACAATTACAGAGCTGAAAACAAGCCATACGCAGGATCCCAAATAGCTTCTTTTACCCTATGATTCTATACCATTCAAGAAAATAGATCTGAAACAGAAGCCAAAAAAAAACTAACACAAATCGTCTGGGTTCAGAAAAAGAACTCCATACTACAGAACTTGAGCTGAAAAATATGCCAACAGTAATAGTTGGAAAGAGGAGATAACCCATAGGCTTGAGTCATAACAGCAGTATATTCAAGCTGGAATAGAGAAAATTTAACCTGATATAAGTTGATAAAGGAATCTATGGTTATGAACAGGTTTGTAAATGTGAATGTAACTTGGAAATGAATATGTAAAGGTGTGTAAAGCTAGTAAAAGTCAGAGTGAACAGGGATTATTGCTGTATTGGATATAATAAAAATGGGATTTGGGCATCAGAATTTTAAATGAGTTGATGTTTGTGGAGATGAAGCTCAAAACAGTCATGAAATGTTTGCAAATGTAGTGTAGGAAACTAATTTTTGAGGTGACAGAATGGTGGCTGGATACAATGTCAAATAGAGGCAGGCAACATTTCAGACATGAAAATTGATGGTTTATCGATGAATAACACATGGAATATAAACTTTAATGTGATGCGATGTGAATTTGAAAATGTTTGCCCATGTAACATGTATCACAGAGATTTGTGTTCTTATTGAAACAGATATCTGGAGGTTTATTAACATCGAACTAAGTATATTGGTATGTCATCTCAAACTTACATTTTCTCTCTGGGAGCTATGCTCGCTTATTCTACTACTGCATTATATATTGCAATGGACTGGGCCAAAACCCCTCAAACTACTCAGAAGATAGTCTAGAACCTAATGTTTTCTTATAGTAAAAGTTGAATGTAAGGTGTTGCATTCTGGATGTAATTCGATTGGTTAAACTACTAGATTTATAGCAAAAAAAACCTTACACATGAGTTAAAATATAACAAAGGAAGGAAAAAATGGGATAGCTTAACTCTGATGGAAAACTTAATTTAACAATAGATACAGTAACTATTATTAATTAGCTGTTCCAATATAGCAATATCCCATGAACAGACCCTTGGAAAAAGGTAATTTCAGAAAACAGATTGTCTCACATGCAGTTCTCAAATCGAGGAGGACGTGCTGGGGCGTTTGCCTCTGTGACAGTGAAATTTGAGTGACGATTCGGGATCACGTGTGGGCTCGGTGTGGAGGGATAAAATGTTTAAAACCCTTTCAAATCCAGGAGGAAAGAACATCAAAGGCCAATACTTAAAGGAAGAGAATTCTGGCTTTCAGTTGTAGCAAAGAGAGAGCTGCAGAAACTTTTCCCAATCCTAGCAGCTTGTGCCAAAAGCACAAGATCATGGCTCTGTGAGAGCTTGACCACACCCTCTCAGGCTGCTTCTGTTATTCTAATTTTAAAAATAAAACACCAAAGGCCTCACAAGCTGTTTATTGGCTTTCCAACGAGTCAGCTCATCACCTCTATCTTTAAACCTCGCTTAAAAAAAACAAAATATCCTCTTAAATCCACAGCATTATCACAATGTAGAATTGCCTAGTTGACTAACTAACTGGCTGACTAATTAACTGGCTAACATACTAATTGCTGACAGAATAACTGTACACAGAGTAAGAAATAAACCGCTTGTACCATAGCATCACAAGTTGAGTTGTCATCTAGCAGCCACACAGGTACACTGCTTTGAGACCTGTGCAATAATACAATCTAGCTCAGCTCAAGCACCAAGATGATCCTGCTATCAAACACAGCCTGAGCAGACAACCAGGCTGTGCAGACAACATGGGAAAGGGATGACGTGTTTCCAGTGGGACTGAAGCTGATAGCTTTGTTTTTTCTGTTGTTATGTTACAGTGGGCTCTGAGCCACCCATGACACATTTCAGACAAGCAGGACAGCAGCAGCTATGATATACAGGTTAAAAGGAGTTCATCATAATACAATCGGAAATCTACCTCCAGGTTATGGATGTTGTTGGAAGGCAGCTGTAAGTTGATGATAAATAGAAACTGGCAATATGATAAAATGAAGCAGGAGAGGGGAACCTACGGCAAGAGAAATGATGACCCCGTTGTGACTGGTGGAAATAAAAACCTGACAGAGTCAAAGGTAGAGAAAACCCAATGGGTGATGACGCAGTTATTAAACTACCAAAGGTCACAAAGAGGTTAAAGACAGTAGGGAAGGCTGGCATGACACCATATTGTAGTGTCAACAGCATGGATTCAATTCATACACTTAGCCAAAATTACTGTGAAGGACTCTCCTTCTCCACCTCTCCCTTTACAATCACCTGACGAAGGAACAGTGATTTTAAATAAACCTGTTGGACTATAACCTGGTGTCATGTGACTTCTGACTTTGTCCACTCTAGTCCAATATCAGGACTTCCACATTACAATCTTTCTTTAACTCATGGGGACATTGGTAAATTAGACCATTCAGTAGATGATCTAAAGTTGTTAGAATATTCACCTTGTGTGAAAGATAATAAGAATGAATCTCATTGCAGTTCCTTGCAGTTACAAAGTATGAGGTGGGGAGATAATGGGAACCTAGGCACAACATATTCAAAAATTATTCATTTATCTTGTGAAATATTGAGTAGCTGGTTCTATTGCCGTTCTAAATTAAACAGATTGTCTTCTCTGGAAGTAGTGGGGATGAGGTCTAATTGAACTCAATGATTTTGTCAGCATATTTCATTTTCACTCATAAAAGATGAGCATTGATTACATTCAAGCTCTGTTATTTCAAAAAAAGAAAGAAAAGTCTTCGACTGATACTTTACAGAGCTACAAACAGTAAATGCTCTGGCCCAGATTTTCCTGAGAAGTTGTTCCATTACACAGTGACACTTGACTCAAGCAAAACAAAAAAGAAAATTATGGAATGAATGACTTACAAAAATAACTGTGCCACATGTATCTTTCCCAGAATGGTCCTCTTATTCTCACAGGGCACAATCAGAAAACATTTATTGTAACTCCACTTCCATCAAATCAACAATCACGATTTTTCTTCACTTTAGCTAGCTTTAATTCTACTTTGTTTTGGAAAATAATGGCAATACTGCTTGGAAAAGTATTGAGTTGTTGACAAAACTTTATTCTGACCATTCTTCATTTAAAATGTGCTTACCCGTTAGAAGACAACTTCTTAACCCAGTGTATTTGTTTAATAAAAGTGTGATATTAACACTTATTTTTCTTGAAGTGAAGTTTCATTGAAAAATATTTTATTGTACAATGAAGAGGAACCAATTGCAGAAGCTCTTCTAAAAATCAAATGGGTTATTGGGTGCAGCCAAAGTAAGACTGCCAGTCCCTTAAAATTGACATAATGATAGGTAATGCTAAGTCCAGTTTTTCCATCATATTTTAATTAAACTATGGTCCAATGGTATTAAATATCAGATTTATAGCCCTGTTAATCTGATAATATTAGTTTGATTTTCGTTCAACATTAAAGAGGCCGTGGCATTACCTATTGCAGCTCAGGGGTCTGTTCTTTCTGTCACTCTGTGAAAGTAAAGATATCATGGCCGTTAGCTGATGCTATTTCGAACAACTAATCCCCAGTGGTTCATAAACAGACAAACACCTTGTACCAAAAGCATTTGTGTTAGAAGGAAACGTTTGTGTTGCTGCAAGTTCCCCAATATGCTGTACTTAGAAATGCTGGTTAGCAATGATGAGATTCAGATGTTTGTGGTTAATGTATGGTTTTTTTTGCAGGAAAATCTGGTCGGATATTGTGTGGAAAGATCAGGCAACTTGTGAGCTCAGGAAGATTCACCTGAATGCCCACAATTAGTGATAAAGCAGTTATAAATGTAATGTCAGAGCTGATGAAGTGGTATCATTAACAATGATTGTAAGCCCGAGTAAACCTACATTGAAATAATTGCATTTAAGTCCATGAATTGTCCAGTTTAAAGTTTCAAAAGCAGATTAAACAATTTCACATGTTGACCAGTCCAGGTTTATAGTTTAACTGTAAGTAATAGGCCAGCACTGAAGATCTATTGAACATCCACTTATATGGGGAAAGATCCAGATTTGAACTTACGGCATGTCAATAAAAAAAAGCAAAGAACATTTTTATTCAAACACTGCTTGGCAGTAAACTGAGTGCTGCCTGGATCAAAGATGGTCCTGCTAGTTAAATGAGGGCACTGTGCTGCAGTTAAGCTCCTGAGCTCTCTGAAATCAATGAAATTTCCTGAGGAGATGATTGCCAAAAACATTTCAAGATGAAATTGAGCACTTTGGAAGAAGTTCCTAGGAGGCTGTTTTATCTGACTTTACTGAGCTTTTTCCTGTTTCCTAGTTACTGTAAAATTGGCTGGAGTGGAGCAGGATTCACACTGTGGATTGCTCAGGAGTGATCAGATGATGGGTTTCTGCTGTCTGCGGGTTCAATTAAGCAATGCCTATCCCACAGCCCCATCACCATCTGTAATCTTTTCAACAAAAGATAAGAATCTCTACAAGGCCTCAAATTTACTATGAACCTTAAATAAAAACCAAAAGAACTGTGGATGCTGTAAATCACAAACAAAAACAAAGTTGCTGGAAAAAATCAGCAGCTCTGGCAGCATCTGCTGAGGAGAAAACAGAGTTAATATTTCGGTTCCGGTGACCCTTCCTCAGAACTGATGGTGGCTGGGAAAATGTCAGCTTATATGCAGAAAATAGGGAGGTGGGTGTGGTCAGGAGTAAATGATAGGATAGAGCCCAAAGAGAGAGAAAGATAGTTGGATAGACAAAGGAGTTGGTAACAATCAGGCTGGGAGGGTGAATAGTTGTTAATGGGGACTGTTAGTGACTAACAACAGGGGGTATGTAATGGTAGATTATGTGGTAACAAGGCCTGGGGTGTAGGGTATGGGCTGGGACATGGGGGAGTTTAGGCCCTAAAATTACTGAATTCAATATTGATTCCGGAGGGCTATAGGGTCCCCAAGCAGAAAATGAAGTGCTGTTCCTCTAGCTTGCGCTGGGCTTCACTGGAACACTGTAGCAAGCCGGAGGCAGAGATATTGGCCAGGGAGCAGGGTGGTGCATTGAAGTGGCAGGGAACAGGTAGTTCAGGGTCTTTTTTGCGAGCAGAACGTAGATGTTCCCATATATTCCCCTCCCCTCCCTTGCCCCCCTTCTGCAGGGAAAGTTCCCTCCGGGACACACTGGTCCACACTTCCTTCACCCCCAACACCTCCCCACAGCCCTACGGCACTTTCCCCTGTAACCGGTGAAGGTGTAACACCTGTCCATTTACCTCCTCCCTCCCCAATATCCAAGGGCCCAAACATACCTTCCAGGTGAAGCAACACTTTACCTGCACTTCCCAGAATATAGTCTGCTGCATTCGCTGCTCACAATGTGGTGTCCTCCTCACTGGGAGAACGAAGCACAGACTTGGTGACCGCTTCGCAGAACATCTACGTTCTGCTCGCAAAAAAGACCCTGAGCCACCCGTTCCCTGCCACTTCAATGCACCACCCTGCTCCCTGGCCAACATCTCTGTCTCTGGCTTGCTACAGTGTTCCAGTGAAGCCCAAGGCAAGCTGGAGGAACAACACCTCATTTTCTGCTTGGGGACCCTACAGCCTTCCAGACTCAATATTGAGTTCAATAATTTTAGGGCCTAAACTCCCCCATGTCCCAGCCCCCACCCCATACACCAGGCCTTGTTACCACACAGCCTGCCACTACACACCCCCTGTTGTTCGTCACTAACAGTCCCCATTAACAACTATTCACCCTCCCAGCCTGATCGTTATCAACTCCTTTGTCTTTCCAACTGTCCTTCTCTCTCTTTGGGTTCTATCCTATCCTTTATTCCCTGCCCCACCCACCTCCCTATTTTCTGCATATAAACTGATGTTTTCCCAGTTCTGAGGAAGGGTCACCGGGCCCGAAACGTTAACTCTGTTTTCTCTTCCACAGATGCTGCCAGGCTTGCTGAGCTTTTCCAGCAACTTCGTTTTGGTTACTATGAATCTTAATGGAGTCCAGAAAAAAAAACTTTAGGGGGCAGAACAATCTGTGTTGCCACCTATGTGGGACCCCCTATCCCAGAAGCAAACAGGCAGTTCGACAGACCGTATCTGCACACGCTCAAATGCAGAACAGTGAAGACACTGGTCCCATCGGCACATGCATTGGCAACCATTTTATCAGCTGTTGCAACATTCAGAGGAATTACCCTGGAGAATAAATTGCCTGCCAGTTAGTGGTGGAGTGCGTGTTCGGTCATGATTGGCTCAGTTTATTTCAGGCAAAGAAATTTCCAAGATAATGCAATCATAGCTTTGAGAACATAGGTTTAAATATGCAGAAAAGATTCAATCAATTCATATTTTTCATGTCAGCTGAAGTGAAGAATTGCACAGGACAGAAGTGTGTCGTTAGCAGTCTCTTTTTGCAGCAGAAAATAAAACTGGAGGAGCCTAACTGAGCTTTGACACCCTCGTTATCAGACAGGATTTTCCATGTAATTGGGTGTATCTTTAGTGTAGCTTGTGTTGCTGTGTAATTCTTTTCAACTTTATTTTTGATGTTTACCACGAGAACAATTTGCCCTGTCCGTGAACTGTGATGTTGAAATGAGACTGATGCAGAGTCTCATTTTAATCAAAACTTTCGTTATCTGTCAATAAAAGACCACAACCCTCCTTACAAACAGTAAACAAAATGCGTTTTGACAATTGGATTATCACTCCTTCACTTCGAATTTAATTTTTTAAAATATGCAAAGGTCAGGGAATGAATTATTCTCTGAAAGCTGTTGAGAAATGATAGTCGCATCCCATTCCTCAGGGAACACAAGGCTTTTATCCAGCATAAATCTACCCTTGAAACAGACTGCCTCAGAGATTTATTGTATTTAAATCATTTGGCAGAGTATTCTGTTAAACCTGAAATAGAAACATATATAGATTTCTTAATTGTATCTAATTGATTTCCTTTAAGTATCTTTAAATGCCAGAGGACTGGAGAATTGTGAATGTTACACCTTTGTTCAAAAGAAAAGGCGTGAGGATAAAACCAACAAGGGAAAGCTTTCAGATATGTTATTCTGTTACAAAATTAACAGTAACTACAAGAAGTATTGATTAATCAAGGAAAGCCACACAGATGCGTTAAACATATCTAGTGGTGAACCAATTTGTTTGAGTTTTTCGTGAAATCTGTTACAGTCCTTTATTAGTTCCCATGCGAAGAGATGAAATGGCTCCTCTTTTTAATTCAATACCTCGCCAACCCCACAGTTAAGTAGGAAACAGTTGCTTTTCAGACTGGGGGAATGTTGACAGTGGAGTTCCTCAAAAATTGAGATCATGATCACTGCTTTTCTTGATACATGTTAAAGACCTTGATTTGGATGTTCAAAGCTCAACTCCATTACAAACATTAGATTTAGTGGGAAATGTACAAGGAGAGTGATAGGCTTCAACTAGCTGCAGAACAATATGTACTGCTATTCGAGACGGTGCAACACTAGGCCTCCTCTTCGGAAACAAGATCGAGCATTGACTGAAGTGTCAGTTGAAGAGTGCTTTGGGTCCAGTGACCATAATTCTCTCAGTTTTAACATAGCAAAAAATAGGACAGGGCCACTGGTTAAAGAGCTAAACTAGAACAGGGACAATTTTGGGGCCATTATGCAGGATCTAGCAGAGATCAATTGTGTGGGTCTGTTTGAAGGAAAAGGAATGACTGGCAAATGGGAGGCTTTTAAAAATATGATTTCTAGAGTCCAGGGACATTATGTCCCTGTTAGGGTGAAGGGAAAAGCTGACAGCTTCAGGGATCCCTGGCTGACGAGGGATATTGAGGCCCTGGTCAGGAAAAAGAAGACAGCATACATTGCGTTTAAGCTATTGGGCTCAAGTGAACATCTTAATGCCTATTAGAAGCAGAGCAGCATAATTCAGAGGGAAATCAGAAGAGCAAAATGAGGGTACGAGACGGATCTGGCAGATAAGGTTAAAGACAACTCCAAGAGGTTCGAAACTTATGTTAAGAATGAAAGGTTGGCTGGGGAGAGAATAGGTCCCTTAAAGATCAGCATGGCCATCTATATGTGGAGCCGCAGGAGATAGGGGAAATTTTTACCGAATTTTTCTCCTTGGTGTTTACTGAGGAGAGAATCAAGGATGCTAAGGAAATAAGGGAAACGGTGAGGACTTTTTGGACCACATACATATTACCAGAGAGGTGGTGTTTGCAGCCTTAAAGCGCATTAAGGTGGGTAAATCCGCTGTGTCTGATCAAGTCCATCCTCGGATATTGTGGGAGGCTGGGGAAGAAATTGCAGAGGCCTTTTTGCCTCATCTTTAGCCAGTGGTGAAGTTTCAGAAGAGGGGAGGGCGGCTAATATTATTCCATTGTTTAAGAACGGAAGCAAAAACAAGCCAATGAACTACAGGCCAGTGAGCCTGATATGAGTGGTCAGCAAATTATTGGAGAAGATACTGAGGGACAGGATCAAAAAACATTTGGATAGTTAAGAGATAATGGGAACCGCAGATGCTGGAGAATCGAAGATAACAAAGTGTGAAGCTGGATGAACACAGCAGGCCAAGCAGCATCTCAGGAGCACTAAAACTGACATTTTGGCCCAGGCGGACTATGAGTTGCCGTTCCTGCAACCTTCGGGTGGCATCATTATGGCACTGCAGGAAGCCTGCAACCTTTGGGTGGCTTCCTCTACTTTGGGGAAACCAAGCGGAGGCTTGGGGACCACTTTGCAGAACACCTGCACTTGGCTCACAATAAACAACTGCACCTTCCAGTCGCAAACCATTTCAACTCCGCCTCCCATTCCTTAGACGACATGGCCATCCTGGGCTTCCTGCAGTGCCATAATGATGCCACCCGAAGGTTGCAGGAACGGCAACTCATATTCTGCTTGGGAACCCTGCAGCCCAATGGTATCAATGTGGACTTCACAAGCTTCAAAATCCCCCCTCCCCACCACTGCATCCCAAAACCACCCCAGCTCTTTCCCACCTCCCTAACCTATTCCTCCTCTCACCCATCCCCTCCTCCCACCTCAAGCTGCACCTCCATTTCCCACCTACTAACCTCATCTGCCCCCTGACCTGTCCGTCCTCCCCGGACTGACCCATCCCCTCCCTACCTCACCACCCATACTCTCCTCTCCACCTATCTTCTCCACTATCAATCTTCGGTCCACCTCCCCCTCTCTCCTTATTTATTCCAGAATCCTCTCCCCATCACCCTCTCTGATGAAAGGTCCAAGCCTGAAATATCAGCTTTTGTGCTCCTAAGATGCTGCTTGGCCTGATGTGTTCATCCAGCTCCACACTTTGTTATTTGGATAGTCAAGGTCTGATTAGGGATTGTTGGGATGGATTTGCGCACGGGAAATCATGTCTGACAAATCTTTTAGAGTTTTTTGAAGTGGCAACCTAGACGGTGGATGAGAGGAGGGAAGTGGATGTTGTTTATATTGACTTTAGTAAGTCCTTTGACAAGGTTCTGCACAGCAGGCTAGTCATGACAGTTAGGTTACATGGGGTCCAGGGAAAGCTAACTTATTGGATTCAAAACCAGCCTGATGGTAGGAAGCAGAGTGTGATGGTTGAAGAGATAATGGGAACTGCAGATGCTGGAGAATCCAAGATAATAAAATGTGAGGCTGGATGAACACAGCAGGCCAAGCAGCATCTCAGGAGCACAAAAGCTGACGTTTCGGGCCTAGACCCTTCATCAGAGATGGTTGAAGGTTGTTTCTCAGACTGGAGGCCTGTGACTAATGGTGCGCCACAAGGGAGAGTGCTGGGAACTTTGTTATTTGTTATTTACATAAACGATCTGGATGTGAATGTACAAGGCATGATTAGTCAGTTTGTGGTTGATACAAAATAAGGAGGTATCATTGATAGCGAAGAAGGTTATCAAAAATTACACAGGGATCTTGGTTAGATGGTGAAGTGTGTTGAGGATTGACAAATGCGATTCAATACAGATAAGTGTGAGGTGTTGCACTTTGGAAAGTCAGACTAGGGCTTATACAGTAAACGGCAAGGTCCTGAGGATTGTTGTGGAACAGAGGGATCTGGGAGAATAAGTACATAGTTCATTGAAAGCGGTGTCACAGGTGGACAGGGTGGTGAAGAAGGCATTATTCATTGGTTGGGGCATTGAGTATAGGAGTTGGGACATTATGTTTCAGTTGTACAAATTGTTGGCGACGCCGCACGTCTAGTATTGCATGCAGTTTTGATCACTCTGCTATAGGAAAAACACAGTTAATCTGGAAAGTGTGCAAAGAAGATTTACGAGGATCTTGCCAGGACTAGTCGGCCTGAGTTTTAGGAAGAGTTTGGACAGGATAGGACTTTATTCCTTGGAACATAGGAGAATGAGGGATGGCCTTATTGAGGTGTGTAAAATCATGACGAGCATAGATAGGATGAATGCATACTATCTTTTTCCCAGGCATTGGGAATTGAAAATTAGTGGTCATCGGTTTTGGTTGAGAGGGGAAAGGTTTATAGAGGGCCTGAGAGGCAACTTCTTCTGGCAGAGAGAGGTGTGTATGTGGAATGGGGTAACAGAGAAAGTGGTTGAAACAGGTACAATAGCAACGTTTAAAAATAAACACAACTGGTCAGGTACATAGATGGGAAGGGTTTAGAGGGATATGGAACAAATGAGGGCAATTGGATCTAGCTGAATGGGTACCATGGTCAGCATGACCAATTTGGGCCAAAGGGTCTCTTTCCATGCTGTATTACTCTATGACTGTATGAGGGCAGAGACAGGTTGGTGATAATTAATGGAAATAAGTGTGAGTGATATCTTTTGGCAAGTAAACTAAAGAGAGACAAAGAGGCAATGTAAAAGAAAAGAAAAATCCTGAAGTCAGTGCAGACAGTGAGACTTATCGGTTATTGTGGACCGATTATTGAAGTTAGCAGGACAGATTGAGAAAATAGTCTCTCAGGACTACAGGATCACAGCTTTGTAAATAGAGGCTTACAGTGAAAGAGGAAACAATTTATGCTTGTTTTATTAATAAAAATACACTGTCAGCCTTAACTGCAGTAGCGCATCTAATTCTGGGCACCACTATTCAGGAAATGAAAGTTTTAAGAAGTTAATTGAGAACATATCTGTGAATGATTGCAAATATGAGGAACTTCCATCATGCAGATGGATTTGTGAAGCTGGGTTGTTCTGAGAACAGAAATTTGAAGGGCAATTTGACAGAAAAACTCAGAAGTATGAGGAGTTTGGTTAGTAGATAGGGAGAAACTGACTTGTCTGCTGAAAGGAGTCAAGAACCAGAGAGCCCTGATTGTCTCTTTTACCAGTCACGCCAATGGCTACATGGGGAATAGCTTTCATTTGCAGTGTGTGGAAGTTATTGGAGGCAGATTCACTCCAAGCTGCTGAAAGGAAAATGGATCAGAACCAATTAGCAAATAACTTTCAAGGCCATAAAGTAATGACCAAGGATCATATCAGCATGATTGAATGATGTAGCAGAATTGATGGGCCAAGTGGCCTAATTCTGCTCCAACATTGTATGATAATATGGACTGGAGATGGGCACCTACGATTTGTCCTTGCAGGAAGCCAACATAGACGTAATGAGTTGAATGGTCTCCTTCTGTGCCATATCGATTCTACCTGATTTTGTATCTTTTTTCTTTACACTTCTTTGTTGGCACTGACCCTTTGTAGCTCAAATTTTTTCTCTTCACACAGTGCCTCTGCATTCAGTGTGTCCAACTCTGAGATAAGAAGAAAGCATATGGCATATAACAGTGTGGTCGTTCTCATGTGATTTAATCTTGCACCCTGTGGATGGTAATCCCAAAGCAATGAAATAAATGGCAATCTGAAGTCTTCACTTCCCAACTGCTGGAGACTGACAAATCAGGACAAGTAGTCCTTTCTTTTTGCATGTCCTTGTGAACACTTTAAAACAGTTGATGGAGACATCAGGCACTTCCCATCCAATGATTAAAGTCTCCACTTTCTAAAGTCCTGCTGCTACTAAGGTAATAAAATGTCAGGTTTTCAGGCTGTTTTATACCAATGTTTCTTGTAATTACTAGCATTGATAGAGAGGGCCGAATTGCCTATTCCTGTGCTGTACTGATTACACTAGAGAGTATTTCCTGTTGTATTTTCACAGATTTTCACTGATAGCTTGTGGTATTTGCTGTTCCAGTCAACATGTCGTACCAGGTCAGGATGGCGTTGCCAATTCTCCTTTGTCTTTGCTTTCTCTTGGGTCTATTAAATGTGTAGTGGTAGAGGATACAACACCATTGAACATCTATAGAAGAGGCACTGTTCTTGTACAACATGGCTTATTGCATATTAGTATTAAATACAACAGTATTTGGTCAGTACAATGATGACAGGCAGCACAGTAGTTCAGTCATTAGTGCTGCTGCCTCACAACACCAGGGACTGGGACTCAATTCCACCCTCAGGCAACTGTCTATGTAGGGTTCC
This sequence comes from Stegostoma tigrinum, assembly GCF_030684315.1. Classification (NCBI taxonomy): domain Eukaryota; kingdom Metazoa; phylum Chordata; class Chondrichthyes; order Orectolobiformes; family Stegostomatidae; genus Stegostoma; species Stegostoma tigrinum. The sequence goes on from NC_081355.1 coordinate 502,505, forward strand.
TCCTAATGCCCTGGTTTTCTCTCATAGTCAAAAGATGTGCACTTTAGGTGGATTGGCCATGGGATATGCAGAGCTACAGAGATAGGGTGGGAGATGAGTCTGTGTAAAATGCTCTCTGGACGGTTGGTGTGGACTCAAAGGGCCGAATGACTTTTTCCACACTGTAGGGATTCTGTGACTAAGACTTTATGTAGCTGCTACAGATACTTCTACTCCCTCTGAAAGCTAGAGTAGAGGTCTTTGTCTCCGATCACAGACAGCGAAATGGTTGGAGCCCATATAACAAAAACAATAATCTCTTTAGAACCCATATCTTATACAAAACTCAAATGGTTGCAAACCACTTTGGAATATCTTGAGGTCACAAAAGGCACTATATTAATGTAAGTTTTCATTCTTAACTATTGAATTGAACCAAGTAGTCATGTTTTAGACATTGTCAGCATCTTTGCAACTGAGTTCTTATGGTGATGATAAAATAGTTGCTACAATTTGCCTGAAGCAGGCAGCTGTAAGGATTAGTTACTTCACAACAGTTCAGCTCAATCTGATAGATTATTGTGGTCGGAGCCAGTGGGTACCATAGGTACAATTTATCTCACACTTCATAATTCTAAATGTTGTGTGAAAAATGTCAGGTGACAACTTTTGACTCCCATTTGATATTATCGATACACACTCACTTTGAATATTCATATTAACATTTACATTGTTTACCATGTTGGAAGGAATTTTAAGCTTTTAGTCCATCTTCACAGCGACTGCAGTCTGCAGTGACAAACTGTCCCCTTACCCGAAATGGAATGAAATGAAAATTAATTTAAATTTAAAAGTGAACCAAAATTAGGTTTCTGCATTTATTTACTCAATTGGATAGAGCTAAAATTGGTTTATTGAGACTTATTTTGCATCAAGCAAATCCAGCAAACACAGACACTGCATTACACAAAGCTTTCAATCCATAGATAAATCATTTAATCTAATCTGGGATCAAGAAGTAGGGATTGACTCTAAGAGATATGACACATTGCATTTATTGCTTGTCAACAAATAAATACAGCAGAGGCTCAAGGGTATGACATTTGTTTGAAATCTTTTTGCTTTGTACTTCTGTTCTGTCATTATTATAAGTACGAAAGACATTGTAGTCATTGCATTTTCTTGGGGCTAGAGACAAGAAAGTTTCTGCGTATCTGCAAATGCGGTTTCCTTCACCACTGAAAAAATTGGCCGTCAACAAGTAGAAAACAATGTTTTTAATAAAGCAACATTCATAATGTATATAAAAGCAGATGGTAAATGACAAAACATAGCACTTTGAATAATAGACGTTAGTCACACAATTTTTAAAAAATATGTACAGACCTTACTGTGTTTCTTTAAAAATTGACCACAGTAAGAGATGTGAAAACATGCTTTAGATCCTTGAATGATTATTTGTTGTGTGTTTAAGATGGTTCAAGAAATAAAGTCACAATCACAACTGACAAATTAACCTCAAGATAACAGTTTTCACTGTGGACTTTCAAACTGCTGAGATTCAAGGAACAAATTTTTGAAAAGGTCAATAACCCGCATCTCCGGTGGGTTTCCTCAAATCTACATAAGATTACTTTTCCCAACATGTAAACAAAAAATCTGTGAAGTATTTCAGCAAGCATGCAACAAGCCAAGTTTACTGTGAGCTTTTATTAGAGCTAATCTTTTAAACCTTTCCCCATTCGTGGCTCTAATTCTCTGTTCTATGTTGGTATGAATCTAATTGTGTCTCTCCTCGCCAGCACTTTAACCTCAGCTCACAGTTAAGGCTTCATGCAAGACATAGCAGATGGACTGGGCCAGTCCCATGAAACAACAGCATACTGCTTTCCAAATCCAAAAGGCAGTGTATAACAGCTGCACATTTCTAATTAACAAATTACTTTGATTTGCCTCTGCAGTTTGCTCAAATTCCTCCCACTAAAAACTGCCGCAGTGTCAGGCAGAACAGATCATCTGACTGAAACAAGTTGTCCGGGCCATAAGTAGTAACTGTATTCATGTAACGTGCATTCATTGTTTTATTACCAAGGACTGGCCATAACAGGTCTGTCTATGAAAATGAAGCTCATAATACAAACAGTGAAATGATGAAACAAGATCAGATTTACTACAGCCATCCAACCATTGATTTCCCATCTGGTAAGGTCCTGTTATTAACAGCGAACAGTTACCAAATGCCACTTCCCTGATGACAAGACCATGGTTCACATCTTCAGCAACAAATGCACTGAAGAAGAAAAATAATCCTCAATTTGGGCACTCTCACGTCAAATAAAAAAAGCATGAAGAAAACTGTGATTAAAAGAAAACTGATCATGACATCGCTGCATATGGTCTGAGGCTTTAATGCCCTCAGGCTCCATCTTAACTCTGGCCAGTTGAAGCATGGCACTCTAATGAAAAAGTGCAAGTGTTTATGACCAAGTAACTAAGTATTAGCCGAGCCACTTAATTTTTTGTGACTGTAATTGATATTGGGAGTTATGAGAAATGTATGTTGACTTGTTCAGTAAAGCAAGTCCTCTTTTTCTTTTTGTTTTATTTTTAAAAGTTTTTCTCGGCACCTTTCACAGGGCAAGAGTGGGTCCGGCCTCATGAGAATGTGTGGTATTGACAACAGCATAGGCTATTGGTCTTCCCACATTTTTTTTTGCAGCTGATTGGTTGGATGCATGAACCCGCGATCCCCAGTCAGCTCCGGCTTTTGCTTTGAGGTAACGGAGGCTTCGGCATCAGTGATGGAGGAACGCAGAGCCAGGACCCTGGTGGCTGATGACTGGCAGCAGTGTCTGGAGGAGGGATGGAGAGGGAGCAGGAGGTAGGAGACCAGGCCCATGGCTTCAACTCGGACATGGTGGTTCCGCGAGCGATGGAGGAAACAGAGACCCTGGAGCCCATTACAGAGACACCATTGTCAAACATCAAATGAAGGAGCAGTGGAGGAGGAACAAGAACAAGGGAGAAAGATGTAGTGTATTGCAGTAAAATCTTGACTTATATTCAATGCATCACGATGACGCTAGAGCATGGTGACGCTTTGTGTTTTGCACACAAAAGAAAACACATTTCACAACATTTTTATAGATGTGTGACAAAAAATCTAAAATGATCATTGTCCTAACAACCATAGAGCTCCTTCATTAGACAGAGATGGTTTAACCTGGGGGTTACCAGGCTTCAGGTAAGGTTGAGAAGGACAGTCCTTCATGGTAACCTTAGCTGGTGTAGGGATTGAACCCACATTGGGGGAGTTATTCTGCATTGCAGACCAGCTGTCCAGCCAACTGAGCTAACCAATACCTAACCAGCAGCATGTTATCCACACCCTGTTTCCTACATCACAAAGGATAACATGAACATTGCTGCATCAGATAAAAGGACACTGATGAAGGGCAAAACATACAATGTGGCCATGTACATGCAAATACTGCAGGACCGCGATAGTGAGCTCAACAAGGCGACAGCCCTGGACATAAAGAATTTGCACAGTCAATATCTACTGCTATTGTAAGTGGTGGCCCATAGGCTTCAAGCAATTAAAAGACAGAGCTCATTTCTTTCCAATTAAAAGTAAGCCCTTTCACATTAGAAGATCTATCTCACTTTAAAAAAAATGCCTGCAGCCCCAATTACTTGAAACGGCGGTTGAATCATCTTGAAGGAACAGCAACCAAGTTGTTCTGACTAAAATACAGTTTCTAAAACACTATAAGCTTCACCTGTGCCAATAGATTGGACCATTCTGTCATTTTGTTTCCTCGAATCAGTGCCAATGTGACAGGAATTCCATGTGGCATCATCACACCTTGTTTGCTGTAAACACAATCTAGGGGCTGAAATTTCCAACTGCAAACCCGCAGCACTCGACAAACAACACTTGAATTCTTTGGAACAATGCATGCTCGGCAGCAAGGTGAGTAAAGGGGAAGTACAAAAGGGAACCAGAAACAGAAAATGGAAAGTTTAAAAGAAGATAGAAGCTAAATCAATAAATGACATAAACGAATGCTGCACTTGATTTTGCTTCTAAAAAAAAGTAGTGTTGAAGCTAAACACATAATTACGGACTGGGAAGCAAATAATTGCCTAATTAAATAACTGGTATTCAAACAATGTACATTATTTCAGTTTTTGATGAAGCAATAAATGATCTGGGAAAAGAGCTTTGAAAATATTGCTTCCATCAGCAAGGAGCAGCTATGTAAAACTGACATAACTGTTCTTTCAGTGGACTTTCAGAAAAATCTAGGAAAGATGTGGAAGGTATGTGAAGAACTCCTCAAGAATGAATAAACTCTCATCCATTCATACAGATGGCAATCTCAAACATCTGTCAATCATTTTGCGCAAAGATGCCAAAGAATATAAATGTGGCTTTTACAAAGAATGATTGTGAAGCAGCATTCTTGAGTTGGTCATTGCCTCTATGCCAATTAAAGTCTTCAGGAATGAGAAAGAGCTGCAACAGTGACATACTGAGGATGGATGTAAAAATGAAGCTATGGAGTTAGGTCAATAATAATTCCATGCTGCTGGTACAGCTCACACTATTGTTACAGTCAGCAAAGTGTAGCAGGAACTGTAACAGATGTTTTTTGTCCCATCTCCTCTCAAGCTGTCCAAGCTTTTTCTCACATCTGGTAAATATGTGGTACCAAGGGACATGGAGTATGTGCAGGAAATCTGGTCCAAAAGGCCAAGCTATCCCCAGTACAATAAATCAGTATAACATCACAACACTGGCAGCAAGGGACGTGTTAAAAAGGTGCACAAACATATCAATGAAGTTCAGAGTCAGCCAAGTGAAAGGAAAATTTCACAAGATATATAAATAGTTGCAATATTGTTAACCTTACCCACCATGATGACTGTACAAGGTGACCAGAGTTGTCACAACAATGAGCATGATATGTCCTGGAAAGGTTCTCTCCAGGTGCTCTCATTTCATCCCACAGTCCAAAGATGTACAAGTTAGGTGGATTAGCCATGCTAAATTGCTCATAGTGTTCAGGGGTGTGCAGATTTGGTGTGTTATAGGGAATGGCTCTGGGTGGGATGCTCTGAGTGAGTGTCAATATGGACTTATTGGGATGAAGAGCCTATTTCCATGCTGTAGGGATTCTATGATCTATGATTCTATGATCTATGACACACACTAAAAGCTAAAATCAACACAGAACCACTTGATGCCATACTATGACAATGCTTCCTGCAAGATGTGTGTCTCAGCAATTGCTCCATGGTACAACCCATGAGGTCATCTCACTGTATGTTAAGGATCACCAATACCATACAACAGTACCATCACTCTGCAGTGTGAATGTACCAGCTCATTGTGGCTTTCTGAAATTTTAACTTGGTAGACATCAATGATCCAGCATTTGCAGGATTATCAAAATGCACAGGTCACTGTGTGGTCACAATTCATGACATTAAAACCACACATATATTTTTGACAGACTTCACTGATACAATTGATTCAGTTGAAGTTGATGATGTTTTCAAGGTCATTGTCATTCACTTTAGCCAAAGCCAATGTGAATAATTGAAATCATCAACTACCAGAGATGAGCAACTTCTGGAGTTTCCAAAGACAATTATCCAGGGATCACCAAAAGTATTAAAAATGTTTCTGAGAAGAATTATTCATTCTGGCAATGTAAAAAATGGATTTGGTGTGTTACAATAGGTCATTTTCAAGGGCAAACACTCCAAAAAGTCAAAGCTTTAGTGCAGGATATCATAACCATGTTATATCAGGACACAAAGGTACTGAATGCACAGGATGGTTAGCACATGAGTCTGTGAATTAAGCTTCGATGAACTAGAATGCTCAATGACATCTCATATGAGGATGGCCTATCAGTCCAGCAGCGGAGGGAGCCTCGATATCCACAGGGTGTTCATCCAATCTACAGATAAACATAGTAACAGCCTTACTGGTAGAGCAGGGGGAAGATTACATGTCTGCGATGGATTACTTCTCCAAATTTCCCATTGTTGAATGGCTTAACAACAAGATAACCATCACTGACGCAGTGAGCTGTTTTCAGGTTATAATGTCCTGGAACTACTTACGTCTGATAATTGCTTGTAGTTTGCTGACAACATTTTTCAACACATGTGCACGAAATGGGGACTGAACCCGATCACACTATCACCCAACTATCCACAGAACACAAAACACAGAACATAGAACAATACAGCGCAAAACAGGCCCTTCGGCCCTTGATGTTGTGCTGACCTCTGAACTAATCTAAGCCCATTCCCCTATACTATCCCATCATTATCCATATGCTTATCCAAGGACTGTTTAAATGCCCCTAATGTGGCTGAGTTAACTACATTGGCAGGCAGGGCGTTCCACACCCTTACCACTCTCTGAGTAAAGAGCCTGCCTCTGACATCGGCCTTAAATCTATCACCCCTCAATTTGTAGCTATACCCCCTCATACAAGCTAAAGTCATCATCCTCGGAAAAAGGCTCTCACTGTCCACCCTATCTAATCCTCTGATCATCTTGTATGTCTCTATTAAATCACCTCTTAGCCTCCTTCTCTCCACTGAGAACAGACCCAAGTCCCTCAGCCTTTCTTCATAGGGCCTGCGCTCCAGACCAGGCAACATTCTGGTAAATCTCCTCTGCACCTTTTCCAATGCTTCCACATCCGTCCTGTAATGGGACGACCAGAACTGCGCGCAATATTCCAAGTGAGGCCGCACTAGCATTTTGTACAGTTGCAGCATGACATCATGGCTCTGGAACTCAATCCCTCTACCAATAAAACCTAACACACCGTAAGTCTTCTGAACAGCACTATCAATCTGGGTGGCAATTTTCAGGGATCTATGTACATGGATACCGAGATCCCTCTGCACATCCACACTACCAAGAATCTTTCCATTGACGCGGTATTTTGCCTTCCTATTATTCCTCCCAAAGTGAATCACCTCACATTTATCCATATTAAACTCCATTTGCTACCTTTCGGCCGAATTCTGCAGTTTATCAAGTCTCCCTGCAACCTGCAACATTCTTCCACACTGTCCACCACTCCACCGACTTTAGTGTCATCTGCAAACTTACTAACCCATCCACCTATGCCTGCGTCCAAGTCATTTATAAAAATGAGAAACAGCAGTGGTCCCAAAACAGATCCTTGAGGCACACCACTCGTAACCGGACTCCAGGCTGAATATTTTCCATCAACCACCACTCGTTTCCTTCCTACAGAAAGCCAGTTTCTAATCCAAACTGCTAAATCTCCCTCAATCTCATGCCTCTGTATTTTCTCCAATAGCCTACCATGGGGAAATTTATCAAAGGCTTTACTAAAGTCCATGTACACCACGTCAACTGCCCTTCCCTCACCCACAAGCTTGGTCACCTTCTCAAAAAACTTATTGAGGTTTGTGAGACACGACCTGCCCTTGACAAATCCATGCTGACTATCTCCAATCAAATTGTTGCTTGATAGATGATTATAAATCCAATCTCTTATAATCCTTTCCAAAACTTTTCCTACAACAGACGTAAAGCTCACAGGTCTATAATTACCTGGGTCATCCCTACTGCCCTTCTTGAGCAAGGGCACAACATTTGCAATCCTCCAGTCCTCTGGTACTAAACCCATAGACAATGAGGACTCAAAGTTCAAGACCAAAGTCTCCGCCTCCTCCTCCCTAGCTTCCCAGACAATCTTTGGAAAAATCCCATCTGGCCCAGGGGATTTATCTACCTTCACACCTTCTGGAATTGATAACACCTCCTCCTTACTAACCTCAATCGTTTCAATTCTAGTAGCCCGTAACTCAGTCATCTCCTCTACAATATTCTCCTGTTCCTCAGTGAAAACAGGTGAGAAATAATCAAACGTCCACATTCAAACTGTTTCGCAGAATGTACTGTCAAATCAACAATCAAGTGACAAGCAACAAAAACAAGGTCTTCCCATTGCATTAACGCATATTCAAGACTGTACATTGTCATCAGAGTCAGAAACACAGGAACAAATAGACATAACAAGGTGTCGAGCTGGATGAACACAGCAGGCCAAGCAGCATCAGAGGAGCAGGAAAGCTTGACATTTTGGGCCGAGAAGGATCTAGGCCCAAAACGCCAAGCTTTCCTGCTTCTCTGATGCTGCTCGGCCTGCTGTGTTAATCCAGCTCAACACCTTGTTATCTCAGATTCTGCGGCATCTGTAATTCCTACTATCACAGGAACAAATACCTGAGATGCTAGCAAAGGTTTCTGGAATATACACTGAACTACATCATACCAAATCATCCTTTATCATAGTATGACATTGTGATGGAACAGAAGCCAACTTAGACCAAATGTATGATACATCAATCTCACATAAACAGAGTGAGGAGGAAATCTCCAATGGTGATGTTGATTGGCAACAACCAACAACCAAATGGGCAAACAAGCAGAACAGAAAATAATGTATACCTCGGGATACACAATCACCACATCAGGGTGAGTTTTCAAATCTCCAAAGCACTTCATTGAAGTGTGAATTATTAATCTTGTAAATTTTGTTTTACCCGATTGTAAAATTAATGAATTGGCAACATGTGTCAATGTACAGCAATGTATATCAGCTAAGGATCATCTTTTATCTTTGGATAAAGGGGCAATTATTTTAAACATACCCTGAAGGGATATCATTAGTGTATAACTGCATGTGACCTGAGAGTGTAAAGGTTTCTGACTCACACCGACTCCAGATACTTGAAGCAAGACAGACTGATAAAAACATGGTACTCTTTATAATCAAATAGCTTAAATAGCTGAATGTGCCTGTGAATAAATTAGCTATAATAGTGGTCTGTCAGATCTTTCAATACCATGTTTCGACATCACAAAGTCACTTCACCTGATGAAGGCACAGTACTCAGAAAGTTTGTGATTTCAAATGAATCTGTTGGACGAGAACCTGGTGCCATATGATTTCTGAGCTTGTCCACACCAGTCGAAGACTGGGACCTCCACTTCTGGTTTCTTTTGTCTCAACTGATAAAGTAAACATCGCCACAACAGGTTAAAAATACCCTGCTGGAGGCAGAGGCAAATGTTCACATCACCATGAAGATATTGTATTACTTAAAACTTAAAATGTGCAAAGTGTCAAAGTGGCCCTTTTAATTAAAATGAATAGAGACCCAAGGTATCGATCAATCCATATACTAATTAAATATTGAAGTATTACTCTTAACATTTGTCAGTCTGTCAATTTCACAAACTCACTCAACTAAGCAATCATTTTTGCAAATCAATCAGAAATCCACTCATTTTGTTGAACAGTTTGCTTAAACTAAGTAGAAAATTTGGATCACAATTTGAAACAAATGTCGAAAATGGAAACCACAATCAATCACATGGTCACAAAATATGTTGAGTAATCTTAGTATTTTCACAGAAGTTGCCATATTGGGAGAGTTTGTTAAGAATGAGCATTGCCCGTGTCTGAGTAAGTTGATGTGGTAGGTATCACAGAGACATGGTTGCAGGGGGTTCAGGACTGGCAGTTAAACATCCAAGGATTTACAACTTATCGAAAAGACAGGGAGGTGGGCAGAGGGGGTGGGGTTTTCTTGTTAGTTAAGAATGAAATTATATCTATGGCACTGAATGACATAGGATCAGAGGATGTGGAGTCTGTGTGGGTGGAGCTGAGGAACCACAAAGGCAAAAAACCCATAGTGGGAGCTATTTACAGATCTCCTAACAGTGAACAGGCCCAGGGGCGCAAGATGCACCAGGAACGAGATAGGGCATGTCAGAAAGGCAAGGTCACAGTGATCATGGGGGACTTCAATATGCAGGTGGACTGGGTGAATAATGTTGCCGGTGGATCCAAAGAAAGGGAATTCATGGAATGTTTACAGGATGGCCTTTTGGAACAGCTTGTGATGGAGCCCACAAGGGAGCAGGCTATTCTGGGCTTAGTGCTATGTAACGAGCCTGACTTTATAAAAGACCTTAAAGTAAGGGAACACTTTGGAGGCAGCAATCATAATATGGTAGAGTTCAGTCTGCAGTTTGAAAGAGAGAAGACAAAATCGGACATAATGGTGTTACAGTTAAATAAAGGCAATTAGAGGAATTGACGAAAATCAACTGTAAGCAGAGCCTAGCGGGGAAGACAGTAGAGCAACAATGGCAGGAGTTTCTGGGTGTAATTGAGGACATAGTACAGAGGTTCATCCCAAAGAAAAGAAAGATTATTCGGGGTGGGATTAGGCAGCCATGGCTGACAAAGGAAGTCAGGAAATATATCAAAGGAAAAAAGAGACAGCCCATAAAGTGGCCAAGAGCACTGGGAAATCAGAAGATTGGGAAGGCTACAAAAACAAACAGAGGATAACAAAGAGAGAAATAAGGAAGGAGAGGATCAAATATGAAGGTAGGCTAGCTAGTAATATTAGAAATGACAGTAAAAGTTCCTTGCAATGCATAAGAAACAAACGAGAGGCAAAAGCAGACATTGGGCCACTCCAAATTGATGCTGGAAGGCTTGTGATGGGAGATAAGGAAGTAGCTGAAGAACCTAATAAGTACTTTGCGTCAGTCTTCACAGCAGAAGACTTGAGTAGTGTCCCAACAATTAAGGAGAGTCAGGGGGTAGAGTTCAGTATGGTAGGCAGTACAAAATAGGAAGTGCTAGAAAAGCTAAAAGGTCTAAAAATTGATAAATCTCCTGGCCCCGATAGGCTACATCCTAGAGTTCTGAGGGAGGTGGCTGAGGAAATAGCGAAGGCTTTGTTTGTGATCTTTCAAAAGTCACTGGAGTCTGGGGAAGTGCCAGATGATTGGAAAACAAGGGGGTTACAACAGCAATTTAAGAAAGGATCAAGGCAAAAGATGGAAAATTATAGGCCAATTAGCCTAACCTCAGTTAAAATTCTAGAATCCATTGTTAAGGATGAGATTTCTAAATTCTTGGAAGTGCAGGGTCAGGTTAGAACAAGTCAGCATGGATTTAGTAAGGGGAGGTCGTGCCTGACAAACCTGTTAGAATTCTTTGAAGAGGTAACAAGTAGGTTAGACCAGGGAAACCCAGTGGATTGCATCTATCTAGGCTTCCAAAAGGCCTTTGATACGGTGCCTCACGGGAGGCTGCTGAGTAAGGTGAGGGCCCATGGTGTTCAAGGTGAGCTACTGGCTTGGGTTGAGGATTGACTGTCTGATAGAAGGCAGAGTTGGGATAAAAGGCTCTTTTTCAGAATGGCAACCAGTGACAAATGGTGTCCTGCAGGGTTCAGTGCTAGGGCCTCAGCTGTTCATTTTATATATTAATGATCTGGATGAAGGGATTGGGGGCTTTCTGGCAAAGTTTGAAGATATGAAGATAAGTGGACAGGCAGGTAGTACTGAGGAGGTGGGGAGGCTGCAGAAAGATTTAAAACGTTTAGGAGAGTGGTCCAGGAAATGGCTGATGAAATTCAACGTTAGCAAGTGCGAGGTCTTGCACTTTGGGAAAAAGAATACAGGCATGGACTATTTTCTAAACGGTGAGAAAATTCGTAAAGCAGTAGCACACAGGGATCTGGGAGTGTTGGTCCGGGATCCTCTAAAAGTTAACTTGCAGGTAGAGTCCGTGATTAAGAAAGCGAATGTAATGCTGTGGTTTACCTCAAGAGGGTTGGAATATAAAAGCAGCGACGTGCTTCTGAAACTTTATAAAGCTCTAGTTAGGCCCCATTTAGAATACTGTGGTCAATTTTGGGCCCCACACCTCAGGAAGGACATACTGGCCCTGCAGCGTGTCCAGCAAAGATTCACATGGATGATCCCTGGAATGGTAGGCTAAACGTACGATGAACAGCTGAGGATCCTGGGATTGTATTCATTAGAGTTTAGAAGGTTGAGGGGAGATCTAATAGAAACTTACAAGGTAATGTATGGCTTAGAAAGGGTGGACGCTAGGAAGTTGTTTCCATTAGGTGGGGAGACTAGGACCCGTGGGCATAGATTTAGAATTAGAGGGGGTAAGTTTAAAACGGAAATGAGGAGACATTTCTTCAGCCAGAGAGCGGTGGGCCTGTGGGATTCATTGCCATGGAGTGTAGTGGAGGCCGGGACATTAAATGTCTTCAAGGCAGAGATTGATAAATTCTTGATCTCAGAAGGAATCAAGGGCTACGGGGCAAGTGCAGGGAAGTGGAGTTGAAATGCCCATCAGCCATGATTTAAATGGCAGAGTGGACTCGATGGGCCGAATGGTCTTCCTTCCTCCTCTCTGTCTTACGGTCTTAAGTGAGTTACTGAAAAGGATATGAGGTGCAAATCTGTGAAAGGGGAAAAGTCAGCATTAAGAATGAGTCATTCCCAATTCCTCCGCCTCCGCCGCATCTGCTCCCACGATAAGACATTCCACTCCCGCACATCCCAGATGTCCAAGTTCTTTAAGGACCGCAACTTCCCCCCCACGGTGATTGAGAACGCCCTTGACCGCGTCTCCCGCATTTCCCGCGACACATCCCTCACACCCCGCCCCCGCCACAACCGCCCCAAGAGGATCCCCCTCGTTCTCACACACCACCCTACCAACCTCCGGATACAACGCATTATCCTCCGACACTTCCGCCATTTACAATCCGACCCCACCACCCAAGACATTTTTCCATCCCCACCCCTGTCTGCTTTCCGGAGAGACCACTCTCTCCGTGACTCCCTTGTTCGCTCCACACTGCCCTCCAACCCCACCACACCCGGCACCTTCCCCTGCAACCGCAGGAAATGCTACACTTGTCCCCACACCTCCTCCCTCACCCCCATCCCAGGCCCCAAGATGACATTCCACATTAAGCAGAGGTTCACCTGCACATCTGCCAATGTGGTATACTGCATCCACTGTACCCGGTGCGGCTTTCTCTACATTGGGGAAACCAAGCGGAGGCTTGGGGACCGCTTTGCAGAACACCTCCGCTCAGTTCGCAACAAACAACTGCACCTCCCAGTCGCAAACCATTTCCACTCCCCCTCCCATTCTCTTGATGACATGTCCATCATGGGCCTCCTGCACTGCCACCATGATGCCACCCGAAGGTTGCAGGAACAGCAACTCATATTCCGCCTGGGAACCCTGCAGCCATATGGTATCAATGTGGACTTCACCAGTTTCAAAATCTCCCCTTCCCCCACTGCATCCCTCAACCAGCCCAGTTCATCCCCTCCCCCCACTGCACCACACAACCAGCCCAGCTCTTCCCCCCCACCCACTGCATCCCAAAACCAGTCCAACCTGTCTCTGCCTCCCTAACCGGTTCTTCCTCTCACCCATCCCTTCCTCCCACCCCAAGCCGCACCCCCAGCTACCTACTAACCTCATCCCACCTCCTTGACCTGTCCGTCTTCCCTGGACTGACCTATCCCCTCCCTACCTCCCCACCTACACCCTCTCCACCTATCTTCTTTACTCTCCATCTTCGGTCCGCCTCCCCCTCTCTCCCTATTTATTCCAGTTCCCTCCCCCCATCCCCCTCTCTGATGAAGGGTCTAGGCCCGAAACGTCAGCTTTTGTGCTCCTGAGATGCTGCTTGGCCTGCTGTGTTCATCCAGCCTCACATTTTATTATCTTAATTAAGAATGAGTCATATTGTTTGAAAGTACACACTTAGTTGTGAATTGTTTGTTATCATCATTTGAGCCCACGTGAAGATCTTTAACCAGAGGCTCCTACAGGTTGCGTTATCAAGTACTAATTACACCACATTATTGTTGGAGCATTATAAAGGGGTGTGTGTGGAGTGTTCTGACAAGTGTCAAAATGACTCAGGAACTGAGAGAGGGTGTGTTCTGAAATGTGCCTCTGGAAGTTCTGGTGGAGAAGCAGGAATATTCTGTGTTTGTGGGAGTTGGGGAAAAGAAGGTAACATCACTCTCCTATTGCTTTTATTCCCTCTCCCTCAATCACTGCTATCACCGCTCTCCTCAGCTTTGTTCCCTCCTCTGTTTCTCCTCAAGATTTGAGGGAGTGCCCAACTGCAAAGTGCTGAGTGTAAGCATTTCCTTTCTCCTGATGATATCCATAATCTCTCCAGTGAGGTGGGTTAGCACTTACTATGTTCGATGAAATGTACAAAGATTGTCTGAAATAAATCTTGATACAGTGTTAGCAAAGTCTTGGTACGTATTCAGAAAGTCTCCCAATATGGCCCTATACTCCTATTCGAACATCAGCCAGAAGTGAACACAGTAAGGTTGTACACCTTTAAACAGAGCTCAAAACTGTCAGTGGCAGCAAGTCTACTCCCAATCAGGTGGCCACTAACTGGTCAATGATAGACACCAGAATGCTACGCAGTCTGATGCTGAATAGCCGAAGGTAATATAACCTTCAATCAGCTGCTGAATGCTGCTTCAGGCAACTGTTCCATACTCTGGTTTCTACTTTTTACCAAAGTAATGTCTTGTGCTAATCACAGGCTGATCACGTAATTCAAATATTGGCCTCATCTTTGCCAGTTCTGAAGCTCTGACAAACAAAAAATCACTCCCATAATTTTATTTTTAAAAAATGGACCATTGATTTTAAACCAAACACAATAGCAGCTCCAACCAAGTCTCAGTGCAGGACAAAAGATAATTAACCAGACATCCTGGAATATGGATCAAGCATGTGTTCGGGATAATAAGCTGCACATCAGGGAATATCGCACATTTGAAAGCCTGGGGCGAAGTCCAATTGTGTTTTCTTCCAGAAGCCTTTTTGATATCGTATGACACTGCAAGATGCAACTACTTCAAAAATAGTGAATGTTCAGGTTAAAATAAAGTGCTCAAAGTGCCTTGGAACATTTTCAATTTCATCTCAGCCTCACATCAATGGTAAAATGGGTCTTTTGTTTAGTTTGGCTTTTCATTAAAAAAAACCTGTTTTAATAAATGATTTTTAAAAAGTTTCTAGAAGCTACACGTCATGCACAACAAAAAGTGTTTCCATCATAAATGCAACCTTCTACTTCTGATCCACTAACTTTCAAAATTTGTGGAACTCCCAAGTTCTTTCCCATACTATTTGCTTTCAGAATGTGAGTATCGTTGGCTGGGCCAATATTCATTGCATGCACTTAGTTGCCATTGAGAAGGTGGTTGTGACCTTCCTTCTTGAAATGCTGTAGTCCATCTACTGTAGGTTTATCCACAATGCCCTCATGGAGGGAATTCCAGGACTGTGGCCCAGCAACATTGAAGGAATAGTGATATATTTCCAAGTCAGGATGGTGAGTGGTGACTTGGAGGTGGTGGCGTTCCCATGTATCTGCTGCCCTTGTCCTTCTGGATGGAAGAGGTTGTGGGTTGGAAGGTGCTATCTTAAGAACCCTTGGTGAATTTCTACAGAACGTCTTGTAGATGGTACACACTGCTGCCACTGAACGTCGACATTGAAGGGAGCAAATGTTTGTGGATGTGGTGCCAATCAAGGGGGCTGCTTTGTCCTGGATGGTGTCAAGCTTCAGTTGCGTTGGAGCTGCATTCATCCAGGAAAGAGGGCAGTATTCCATCATACTCCTGACTTTTGCAGGTTGTGGACAAGCTCTGGGGGGTCAGAAATTGAGTTACTCACTGCAGAGTTTGTAGATTCTGACCTGCTCTTGTAGCCACTGTGCCAATATAACTGGTCCCGTTCAATTTTCAGTCAATGGGAACCCATGGGATGTCTTCACGCAACTCCCAGCCTTTAAAACCCAAGGTGCGCACCATTTAACTATTTTTTCCTTTAATTTATCCATTACTCTAATGTTCTGGCATTACTCCTCTGAACTTTACAGGTCATTCTTTGTTCTTCGACCTGTGTTATTAAATGATTATTGACAAAATTTCGTCTTGCTAAAACAATGTTAAATGCAGAAGTTGAGAATTAATTGAAAAGGAGCTTTGCTGTTAAAACTTTTTATCAGGCACTTCTCAGGACAGAATCACAAGAGTTTCAACGGCAGCAACAATTTATACTGTTAGAGAAAAAGAGCGCTGATTTGTGGTGAGTGGATTCGTATTTGATAAAGGCATTGCCATGGAAAACGTACCAGGGAACAGTTATTCCTAAGTTTCTGTGTAAATTCAATAGGGAAAGTCAATGCTGATTGGTTGAAACATGCCATAGGGAAAGTGCAAGGGAAAATTTTCTCAATGATTTGTTTTATTAAAAATGTGCAGAACCTGAACAAATTCTTTTCGCTGGCCAATATGGGACTCCAGACCAACAGTATTGCAGCTGATTCTTAACTATCTTCGGAAACAGCTGAATAAGCCACTCAGTTCAAGGGTAGTTAGGGATTGGCAACAAACTTTGGCCTGCGAACACCATCCACATCCCATAAAATAACGTTAAACATAATTATACTGCAGCTGGTGAAAAATGCAATCAATGA
Source organism: Stegostoma tigrinum (assembly GCF_030684315.1). Lineage (NCBI taxonomy): Eukaryota > Metazoa > Chordata > Chondrichthyes > Orectolobiformes > Stegostomatidae > Stegostoma > Stegostoma tigrinum. Next base: position 518,933 of record NC_081355.1, read on the forward strand.
AAATTCTCACTTTACAGCCTTCTGCAGGAACCGGTGAATTACTCAACAACTTGTCCTTTGATTCAAGCAATGGAAATCATCTCACAGCAAACGGTACTATAACTGGAAATATTACACCGCCAAAGATATGTCCAGTCTATGTCAGTCTGAATATTTACACACAAGAAGAAAACCTGACTAATAATCCCACATTTCATATCAAGACAGAACAATGACCAAAGTGGTGTTTCTGGTTAAGTCAACTTCCTACGGTCTAGTGCAAAAAGTCCCAGCCTTTCCTTTATATCTCAAACCCTCAATTCCCTGGCAACATCCTGGTAAATTGTTTCTGAATGCTTTTCAGATTAATCATCTCCTTCCTATAATAGGGGGACCAGAACTGGACACATGACTCCAGAAGAAGCCTCACCAATATCTTGCATAACTGCAACATGATGACCCAACTCCTATGCTTAAAAGTCTGTGTAATGGAGGCAAGTGTGTTAAATTCTTTCAGAGCCAACCTGTCCATTGAGATGCAAATTTCAAAGAACTCCAAGGTCTCTCTGTTCTACACTGCCCAAGGTCCTATAATTGATTATGTGAGTCCTGAACTTGTTTGCTTTATCAAAATGTAATACCTTACATTTATCCAAAAAAAAACTCCACCTGTCACTTCACAGCCTATTGACCCACTGATCTCAGATAACATCTTCACTGTTCACTATTTCACCAATTTTGGCGTCATCTTCAAACATACTACCCATGCCTCTGTGAGCTTGAGGATTGGTGAAATTTTGGAATTTAGCAAAGAAGGTCAAGGAAATTGATCAAAAGAGAAAAATAGGAATGTAAAATTGCAAAAAACATAAAAGAAATGTACCATAAGTATTTTTACAGTTATTTAAAATGGAAAAGATTAGCTAAAACAAATGTGACTCATTACAGACACAGCTAGAGGATTTCTAATTGGAAATAGAGAAACAGTAAAGCAGCTAAATAAGTTCTAATAAAATATTACAGATACTGGAGATCTGAAGCAATAAACAGAAAGTGCTGATGAAACTTAGCAGTTCTGGCAGCATCTGTGGAACCAGAAAAAGAGTTAACATTTTGACTCTGATCTGTGTCTTCTTTAGAACAGACCTAATAGTTGATGTCTGTCTTTACAGACAGACACCCTGATATAATCAGAATACAAGGGTCAGGTGAGTGTGATATTGAAGAAACTAGCACAGTATTAACAAAAAGTAGTATATTAAAAATTAATTGGGACAGCCTGGAACCTGGTAACCTTTACTTTAGAGTACTGAAACAGATGGTTTCAGAGCTAACAGATGCATTGGCAATTATCATTCAAAATTCTATTAGTTCTGAAACTGTGCCTGCAGATCACACATATAATTGGGTCGTTTATAAAAGGAAGGAGAGAGAAAACCAGGAAATGTAGATTTGTTAGCCAAATGTCAGTGGTAGGGAAAATTCAAGAACTGATAATAACAGACATAATTATGGTACTAAGAGAAAATAGTCACCTGGTTGGGCAGAGTAAAAATGGGCTTGGAACATAGAACATAGAACATAGAAAAGTACAGCATAGTACAGGCCCTTTGGCCCATGTTCTCTCTGGAGAGGAGGAGGAAGAGAGGTGACCTGATCAAGGTGTACAAGGTAATGAGAGGCATGGATAGAGTCAATAGCCAGAGACTTTTCCCCAGGGCAGGATTGACTGCCATGAGGGGTCATAGTTTTAAGGTGTTAGGAGGAAGGTATAGAGGAGGCATCAAAGGGACGTTCTTCACCCGGAGAGTTGTGAGCACATGGAATAGTTTGCCAGTGGTAGTCGTGGAAGTTGGTTTGTGAAGGGAAATCATGTTTGACAAATTTGGTGGAGAATGCAAATAGGACAGTTGGTAAGGGGGAACCAGTGAATGTGGTCTACTTGGATTTTTAAGAAGGCTTTTGATAAAGTCCCACAGTGGAGCCTAGTAAACAAAATGAAAACACTTGGGATTGGGATAATACTTTAGAATGAGAATTGGCTAACTGGTAGAAAGCAGAGAGGAGGAATACATGGGTCATTTGGCAAGCTGTTACGTAGGGTACCATAAACAGAAATGCTTGGGCACCAACTACTCAGAACCTATCTCAATGACTTGCCTGTGAGGAACATTTGTAATATTTCCAAGTTCATGGATAAGATAAAACTTGGTGGGAATGTGAGATTTGAGAGGGATGCAAAGATTTTGCAATGGGATTTAGACAGGCTGAGTAAGCGGGAAAGAGCTTGGCAGATGGAATAGAATGAATGCATGTGAGGGCCACTTAGAGGCACGGACTGAAAAAATAGCATTTGGAGTTTAAGCTGGGCAAATGTGAGATGAAGCATTTTGGAAGGTTGAGTACTGGTGGAAATTATACAGTGAATGACAGAACCCTTGGGAGTATTGACATGCAGAGGGATCTGGCTGTGCAAGTCCAAAGATCACTGAAGGAGGCAGCACAGGTAGATAAGGTAATAAAAAAAGACTTATGGCATGCTTGTCTTCATTGGAAAGTGCATGCAGTATAAAAATGGGCAAGTTATGCTGCAGTTTTATAGAAATGTAATTTGACCACACTTGGAATATCACATACAGTTCTGGTCACCATACTAGCAAAAGGATGTGAATGCTCTCGAGAGGGTACAGAAAAGGTTTCCCAGGATGATGCCTGGTATTGGGGAGTTTTAGCTATGAAGAAAGACTAGATAGACTGGATTTGTTTTTACTGGAACACAGGAGGTTGAGGGGTGACCTGATAGAAGTGTATAAGAATGTGAATGGCAGGGATACACTGAAAAGTATGAGGCTTTTTCCCCCAAGATGGAGGTGTTAATTACTAGGGGTCTTAGGTTCAAGGTGAGGGTGGGGGAACGGGATCTTTAAAAGAGATGTGCGAGGCATATTTTCACATTAAAGGACAGTGAGTGCCTGAAACATGCTGCTAATGGTGGTGGTGGAAGCAGACACAAAGCAGCTTTCAAGTAACACTTGAACAAATACATTAAGAAGGAGGGAACAGAGGGATACAGATCCTGTAAATGAAGACAGTTTTAATTTGGAATGGCAATAGTGTCAGTGCAGGCTTGGAGGGCTGGAAGTCACCTTCCTGTGCTGTGTTGTACTATTGTTCTTTGTTAGCCATTTTGGTAAGAGCAATGAAGGGGCAGGGCTTTTCTTGAACAGTGAGAGAGAGTGTTGCTGTGCAAAGGGACCTAGGTGTCCTTGTTCATAATCCACTGAAAATTAGCTTGCACTTGCAGCAAGCAGTGAGAAAGGCAAATAGTATCTTGGCCTTTATTGCAAAGGGATTTGATCAGAGGAATAAGGGAGTCAGCTGCAAGGGACCTTGGTGAGACCACATATAAAATGTTGTCTGCAGTTTTTGCCTTCTTACCAAGATATACTTACCAGAGAGCAAGTTCAGTGAAGGGCATCCAGACTCATTCATAGTATCAGACATTACAGAAGAGGCCTTTTAGCCCATCAAGCTTGTACCAACAAAAATACTCTAAATTTACACTAATGCTGCTTTCCAACATAAAACCCATAGTCTTGAATGTTATGACATTTCAACTGCTCATCCAAGTACTTTTTAAAGGTGGTGACGTTTCCTACCTCAGCTACCCTCCCAGGCAGTGTATTCCAGGTTGTCCACCATCCTCTAGTGAACATATTGTTCCTCACATCCCCTCTAAATCACCTGCCTTTCACCTTAAAACTATGCCTTCTTGTTATTGACCCTTCAAGTAAGGGAGCAGTTACTTACTATCCACTCTGTCCATGCCCTTCATAATCTTATACACCTCAATTAAAATCCACCCTGAGCATTCTCTGCTCTGAAGGAAACAACCTAAACTATCCATCCTGTCTTCACAGCAACATCCTGGTGATGGCACGTTCATTGTTCAAGGAGAAATTGGGTGGACTGGGGCTGTATCTGTTCATGTTTAGAAAACAGAGAGGGATCTGATTAAAATTCTGACAGGGCTGGACATACTGAATGAAGGCATGATAGTTCCCTTTGGATAAGGGGAGGGGGATGTCTAGAGTGTGAGGAGAGTCACAGTCTCACAATACTTTGTGAATTGTTTTGGACTGAGAGGAGGAGAAATGTCTTCACTCAGAGGGTGGTGAACCTATGGAATTCTCTACCACAGAAAGCTGTGAGGCAGTGTCACTGAATATATTTCAGAAAGAAAGAGAATAGTAGGAGCTCAAGTCATTAAGGGCATGGGAGTGGGAGAATGTGCGGGAGCTTGGCATTGAGATAGAGGATCAGCCATAATCACGCTGAATCATGGAGCAGGCCAAATGAACTGAATGGCCTGTTCCAGCTATTATTTTCTATGTCTATGTTTCTAATCCTTGCACCTAAAAAAACCAAGCAAACAAGTGGTTAATCCATGATTGTCTTTCTAGCATGACCGTAACAACATCTCAAACAGTCTCATGTCAGTCTTATTACCAAAGCCACACTGGTATCCTTGAAGAGGAACTCAGTAATGGAAAGTTATTGCTCTGAATTTATTTTCTTTATTGATCAAGCTGAAAGACAAGGTCAATTCCAGTTTCACTCAAGCAAGGGAGCCACGAAGTTAAAAAACTACTTCCAAATGCTATACTGTTAGTTTATTTGCAATTTTCAATGATTAATGGAACTGAAGGGCAATAATAATTCAAATATTCACAGACAATGTTCGGTAACAAACCAACATTACTGCACTGTGACATTGACTTACACAGATTTAATCAACTGTTATTCCTCGTGTACAGAGGCTAGATTGCAAAAGTGATCGAATCTCCGATCCATGGGTATTCATGAAGAGCTGATTATTCAACAAAAGCATAATTACAGGGTGTTGCATCAATTCACTGAGATATAACTTTGCTTAAAATCTAGCAAGATATTTCCTTCAGCTCAACAATTACACCATAACATAAGACAACTTCATCTAGCTGCATGATTGGGGCCAAGTAATTTCTCTCTATTGGAATTTTCTGGATTATAGAATGATGTTGGAATGCTGAACCACAATCTGTACTCTGGAAAAACAATGGATTTAAATACTGACTTGAGACATAAAATGGTGATAAAAGTCCATCAGGTATGAATAATTATTGCTATGTCTCTGTTTCTGAAGAACAGCACCGAATTAACACTGAAACGGATGGATCTCAGTGACGACTTTCCTGATGACTGGTGTCAGGGCTGAGCCAGATTTCCAGGCTGGACAGGTAATGGTGCACCTTTTCGTATTTGCAACTAACAGAAATTCAATATGCCTGCCCCGAATCCTGAAAATTCCATCAATGTATCTGTAAATCACTGGGTCGTTGGTTACAGCTCTTTTCATTAACCTGAGCATTTAATTGCAGGCACACAGTACTAGAGATGGACAGAACAGCAGAGGTACCAGCTTTCAAACAAGAGGCTAAACTGATTGCTCTGGTAGCAAAGTGCTCAGGAGAGACCTACTGTGGTTATGGCCAATACTGATCCTTCAAGGGACACTGAGAAACCCATCGTGTCGGGTCTATGGTAACCAGGTTCACGTAATCATAGGAAAAGCTCCTCCTTCCACTCCCCCATGCTGGGAGAAGCTTTCTGATTAAATCAGAAGGTAGACACAACTGACATGAGATTCCCAAGCATCAGCCAGTGAGGTGTCATTAAGACTTATTAACAAGCCAACTGATACCCATTATTCAGGAGCCCAAAGCAAAGTGTTGCCTGAATGAGGGACCCAGTGCCAGACAGAGTGGGTGCTCAAAGTGGCCCTGCCTCAGCCTTTGAAGCTTTCTCCTGTGATTTGTGACACCCATTCTGTCTGATGCATGGGGCCCCTCAATAAGCTTGGGCCTTGGTTGGGTGTGGTGCAACCAACAATCACATCACAGTGGTATTGGCGCATGGATAGGAAGTACCATCTTCGGATTAGTCAGCACCTGTTTGCAGTTTGCAGTGGCACTTTCTCCACCACAGAATGTCCCCACAGGGAAGGGCAGGGAATTCTATCAGGATTCCTCACAGCCCTGATCGGAATTTCTTACTGGTTATCTAATTAGAAGATTAGAGCCCCATTATTCTGAGAAAATCCCACAAAAATGGATAATTGCTATTTGCATTACCTCACTAATTACAACTGTCTCATTGCTTTACAATTCCATATATACATTTTGTTAAATCCCGATTTTGAAGGCATCAAGGAATATGGGGAGAAATTGGGAATAAAGCATTAAAACAGAGGATCAGCCGTGTTCATATTGAATGGCAGAGCAGGCTCAAAGGCCCAAGTGGCCTCCTGCTGCTCCTGTTTTCTAAGCTTCAATTGTGAAATTTGCCACACAAATACAAGATCTTTCTTGATTCTTTAGAATACAGGTTGAAACAATTAAAATTCATTGTTGTCTTCCAATGCTACTCAAGCAACTGATAAGTCTGAAGGCCAAAACCTTGATAAATCTGCAGAGTGAGCGAGGAAAGGGGTCAGTAATATCAGCAAATTGTCTGTCCTACCCAAACAACCAGACAATCTAGTAACCCCCTCCTCCCAATCACCACATCGTAGTCAGAGCCACACCACACCTCAAAGACCAAAGAACAGGAACAAACTCTTCAGCCCTCCAACACATGATGCCTTTGTAAACTTTTGCCTCTACACAGTCCATATCCGTCTATTCTCTATCTATTCACGTATATGTCAAGATGCCTCTTAAATCATAGAATCATATCATAGAATCCCTCCTGTGTAGAAACAGGCCCTTAGGCCCAACAAGTCCACGCCAACACACAGAGCATCCCATCCAGCCCTATTCCCCTACTCTACAAATCCCTAAACATTATGGGCAATTTAGCATGGCCAATCCACCAAGCCTGAAAATGTCTGGATTGTGGGAGGAAACCGGAACACCCAGAGGAAACCCACACAGTCAAAGGGGAGAATGTGCAAACTCCACACAGACAGACACCCGAGGGTGGAATTGGACCCTGGGTCCCCAGCGTTGTGAGGCAGCAGTGCTAACCACTGAGACACCGTGTTGCAGTGATATCGTGATTGTACCTGCATCTATCACCTCCTCTGATAGGATATTCCAAGCACTTACCACCCTCTGTGTAAAACAGGTGCTTCTTCATCTCTCTTAAACTTAACCGCTTTTATCTTAAACCTACGTCCCCTAGTAGTTGACTTTTCTACCCTGGGGAGAAAGGCTCTGACTATCCATTCCACCAGGGCCTCTCATAATTTTGTAAACTTCTACCAGGTCACCCCTCAGCCTTCAACCTTCAAGTGAAAACAAAGCGAGCTTGCTCAATCTCTTCTCGTAGCAAATACCCTCCAACCAGGTAACATTCTAGTACAGAAACTGTTTACTATCTCCAAGGCCTCCAGATCCTTCTGGTAGTGTGGCAACCAGATTGGTACACAATATTCCAAATGTGGTCTAACTAAAGCTGCAACATAACTTGCCAATTTTTATGACTAAGCAGAGTAGAAGTGTGACACTGTGATGCCAGTGGAATTGCAACAAGGTGCAGCATGAAATAAGAGCAATTAAATCCACGTTAGTGGGCAAATTGGTACCTGAAGATCTGCAGTTTTGTGCCATCTCCAGCACTAAAAGAGTTTTCGCATTGAGCAACCTTAGGCAGTAAGCTCTTGGCACCAACAAGGATGACCTCAATACTGCTGCAGCAATTACAATCCTTCAGCTGCACTGAAAGGTCAGTGGTAATCTTTTGTTTGCATTAATAATCAATGACCAGTTAGCTTGCACGGTCAAGCTGCCTGTTCTGAGAAAGGGTCACCGGACCCGAAATACAAACCCTGAATTTTTCCTCATAGATGCTGCCAGACCTGCTGAACTTTTCCAGCAACTTCTGTTTTATTGCGAGCTGCACTGCTGGTTGTCAATGTTTTTACTGTAAAGGAAATCTGATTGTCATCCAATCACAGCCAAGAAACATTCACCTATAGCATAAAGTTATCATCCAAGGAAATATCAACATGTGAAGGAGAAATTGTATTATTTCATTCAGAGGGCTGTGAACTTTTAGAATTCTCTACAATAGTGTGCTCAGTCTTTGAGTATGTTTAAGGTTATGATAGATGGATTTCCAATTCCTAGTGGTGTACAGGGTTTTGGGAACAGGGTCAGTAAAAAGTATTGAAGTGTTTGATCAGCAATTATTGAATCAAATGATGGGGCAATGGGCTTAATGGCCTTATTCTGTTCCTATATTCCTCACCATACCACACACAACATCAGAATGATTAAGGAAGTTCCTGGCCTCCAATCCCATTAGTGCTGCTAGTACTGAGGAGTTGCTAATTCTTCTCTGAAGACCCAGGAACAGCTATGGCAGTCAATTGAGCATTTGCTTGACATTTATTCATACCATGGGTCCCAGAAATGGCCAGGCCAGGGTTGCCAACTGGCTTCCTGGACAATGTTCGGGGCCTTGATTATTAAATTCAGCATTTCTCTATCTAGCAGGCAGTGACCAGCTTGATGCTGCTTACTTACTGTTGCTGTTATTTCCTATAGACCTACAATGAGACAAGGCATTCAGACAAATGGGGATGTTTGTTAGGTGGAATACTGTGTCAAAATGGCAAAGTTAGAATAGGAAAATAGAGAGAAACAAATCATGGCCTGAGGCATAGTGCAGGAGATAGAGCTTCAGATTTCGCAGACCACAACCTATTGAGAAAACTACTAGTCTTGATACTTCTTGATAACTCTCGACAGCTCATCGCATGTTAACAAGTTTTCAAAGTTCTTGACATGCCAATATGCTTTCAAGGGACATGACAATGCCAACACTGCTCACTGCTCATGTCAACACTTCTTGACAGCATGTCATTTTTTGACAGTTCTTGGCACGTTTTAACAATTTGGACAATACGAAGGTTTAATGAATGTTTTACAAATTTATAAACACAAAGATCACCTGATCCCTGCCCCCAAAGGTCTCTAAACCCCACCGCTGACAGATGCCTGATGCTTATCTTCCAGGGCGTCCTGAGACCATATGCTGGGTTACTCCAGTTCTTCAAAAAAACATGCCCAAACCGAAGTAGGATGCAGACTAACAGTTGGTGCACGTACTAGTGATCTATCAATTGTCTTCTCCTGACTCCTTCAAAGAATATATAGAAAGGCATTTCAATTTAAATTCTGAATTAACAAGGTGCAGAGCTGGATGAACACAGCAAGCCAAGCTGCATCAGAGGAGCAGGAAGGCTGACGCTTCCAACCTAGACCCTCTGATACTGCTTGGCCTGCTGTGTTCATCCAGCTCTACACTTCGTTAACTCAGATTCTCCAGCATTTGCAGTTTCTACTATCTCTGAATTAATTTTAAGTCGTTTAGGTCCAGACATTTTTTCAGTACAAAATATTAATGGCTGTTGATAAACCTGGATAACATATGTATCATTTTTTTGTATCATGGGTATCTTTTTTTTCTGAAGAAGGATCTAGACTCGAACCGTCAGCTTTCCTGCTCTTCTGATGCTGCTGGGCCTGCTGTGTTCTTCAAGTTCTACGCCTTATTATCTAACATTTGTAACTGGAGGCAAGTGCAAAGGAAATGTCAAGGAAAATGTCATGCCCAAATTTTCTTAAGTCACAGATTACAGATTCACATTGCTGCTCCATCTTCAGTTCCAAATATTTAAGATTAAAACCAGTGAGTCTGGTTCTTTGCTTTGTAAAGACAAGATTAGGGACATAGTGTAGCCATTCATTCAAGGTCATTTGCATAACATTTACTGCAATAAAACAGTCTAATTTTGCTAAGAATTTCTTGCAGCAGTTCCTGCCGGATCAGATTTAGAATGTTTTCCAGTCATAAATCAACTTTGGCAATTTGTCCTCCCAACACTTGAAAACTGGTGACTGGGGCAAAATCCCAGAATGCCTTCCTTCACGGCACTGTCTATGTCCCTAACCTCAAAGATTGTAGTAACTCAAGAAAGCAGTCTGCCATCACCTCCAAGCGTGGTCAGAGATGTGGAACAGATTCTGATCTCGCCATTGATGCCCACATTCCATGTTTGATTTTTTTAAAAAGACGATTAGATCTCTTGAAAATATCTCTTTTTTCAAAAGGAATCATTTCCCTTAATCTTTCTTTCAACTTGAATTTCTGTCACCCCGAACTATTTTTCTGCTTGTCTCTCTCTCTCTCAATGTTAATAAATCTTGACAAATCTTCAAAGCTGTTGACAGTGTAAGCAAATAGAAGTCAAATCCTAATTCTAAAACAGCAATAAATATGTGCTATGGAAATAAAAGGCACTTGTGAAATCTGAAACAAATGCACACAAAGTGACAATGTGCAGTTTATTGTGGTGAGAGTGAATATTTCAGTGTGTTCTGTTGCAATTTACTGGCAGTTTTACTGATTCTGTGAAAATACATCCATCACAATGCGTTCAATATTTACTGCCTGATTGAGGCAGTCAACAAAGATGAGGAACTGAAAACAGTAAAAGCAGAAATAAAGGACACAATGAAAATCAGTTAAACAAGGAACACATGTACAGGGGAGGTAAACCTATTATAAAGGAACGTTTCAAGGAGAGAAGTTAATTCCAGATTGACCTATTTTGGGGGAATCAACATTTTCCCATTGTAAATGTGTCCTGATCAAAGCATAGCTACAGGTAAAAGGTTACAATCTAGAGCACTGCCTCTGAAGTGGGAAATAGATGTTGAACCTAATAATGGAACTAAGGAACAGAAGTGCAGCAGGAAATAAAATCAAAAAATGCTCACGTTAAATTAAAATTCATCATTTATAGAATATGTCTTTAAAATTGCATTTTAAACGTTTTTGAATCCAAAATATTTTGAGATCTTCCAAATGAGATTGCTAGTTCACATGTAAAGCTCCCTAACTGTGCCATCCAGTCTATTCTAATATTGCAATGTCTTTTTTTACTGCAGCTTCTGAACTGACAGAGGACTGGAAATAGCAGAATTGCAACAAAAACTTATATAGGATACTGGAACTTCACCGTGACCACTTTTTTTGAAGGGAAAGCAAATCTTTCACAGTTTCAACTATAGATGTGAATTGTCAATATCCAAATGATAATGCTTTCTATAGATGTGTGTCTTACACCAATTTAACACACGGCATTGCAGTTATATGATCCCTGTCCAAACTCAAATGGTGTCAGCAATTATTTTCAGCAATTCAGGCTGATCTTCTCGGTGATCCACTGGCGTCCTGCCAATGGGGTGGTGGGTTAGCCAGGGGAATAACCACAAGTTTTGCTTCATATCTTTGTTGTCATTATCTAATTAAAATACTTCAGTCAAACATGAACAGGTATCAGAAGAGCATCTGCAGACTCATACCAGCAAGGTACTCCTTCTTAATATGAAAATCTGTCCTTTCCCTGATCATCACAATTAGAGAGTCAAACATAACTGCTAAAAGCTTGTTGCCTTGACAACTAGGCCAATCTCATTTCCTCGCAGCTCTGTCCCGTTTTTCCTCATAAAACATTAGTAACACTCATCATGTGACTGCACATCCTAAACATCTTCAAGTACAACTCCTTGAATATGACACCAAAAATATTTTACATCTGACCTTTAGTGAATCAAAGTTAAGAGTATGCAGCCCACAGAAATGTTGGTACTCTTCAGGGTGCCTTTCTGTGGAGAAGTCAGAAATTTCTGCAGAACCTAACTCCCTGAGGCCTGTCCATCATTGATCACATCATACAAAGCCCAAAGGAGGACTATGTAAATGAAAACATCTCTTAATTATCCACATATTCACATATGGTATTGGTGTTGGTATTGTTGGGGGCTTACCAGTGTTCCTGAGCAAATCAGTTCAGTGACGGCAGGGAGATTAATACAAATTCATTAATAACAATCAACATCCTCATGGTGAGATGCAATTGCTTGGGAAAATGCTCTTTTATGGATGTTACAATCACAGCTGACTTTAGTACTAGACAAATCTGATTCCAGACAGAAACCTAACTTGGGAGATCATAATTTGATGTGTGTTTTGATTTTTACAAAGGGTTATCTCACTGAAAACATGAAGAGACCTGGGGGTGAAGGTACACAGTTCTTTCAGAGTAGCGTCGCAGTTAATGGGGTTGTGAAGAAAGTGTTTGGTATGCTTGCCTTCATTGGTCAGTGCATTGAGGATAGGAGTTGAGAGGTCATTTTGCAACTGTACAGGGCATCGGTGAGGCCACATTTAGAATACTGCATTCAATTCCAGTTGCCCTCTTACAGGAAGAATGTTAGAACAAAGAACAATGAGCAAATAAAAAAACTACAGCACAGGAATAGGCCCTTCAGCCTTCCAAGCCTGTACCAATCCAAATCCTCTATCTCAACCTGTTGCCTATTTTCCAAGGATCTGTATCCCTCTGCTCCCAGCCCATTCGTGTATCTGTCCAGATACATCTTAAATGACGCTATTATGCGCACCTCTACCCCCTCCACTGGCAATGCAATCCAGGCACCCTCTGCGTAAAGAACTTTCCACGCATATCTCCCTCAATCTTTTCCCCTCTCACCTCAGAATCATGACCCCTTTTGGTGATGTGTCGACCAAAACTGTATGCAGTATTCCAGATGTGGCCGAACCAAAGTCCTATACAACTGTAACATGACATGCCAACTCTTGTACTCAATGACCTGTCCGATGAATAAAAGCATGCCATATGCCTTCTTGACCACCCTATTGACTAGCATTGCCACCTTCAGGGTACAACGGACCTGAACACTCACTTCTCTCGGTGCATCCATTTTCCCCAGGGCTTTTCATTTACCGTATATTTGCTCTTGGATTGGATTTTCCAAACTGCATCAGCTCGCATTTGCCTGGATTGAATTCCATTTGCCATTTCTCCGCCCAACTCTCCAATCTATCTATATTCTGCTACATTCTCCGACAGTCCCTTTCACTATCTGCTACTCCAGCAATCTCAGTGTTATCTGCAAACTTGCTAATATGACCACCTATACCTTCTTCTAGAGGAAGGTATATCATAAACAACAGTGGTCCCAACACAGATTCCTGTGGAACACCACTGGTCACAGGTCTCCATTTTGAGAAACTCCCTTCCACTACAACACTCTGTCTCCTGTTGCCCAGCCAGCTCTCTATCCATCTCGCTCATATACCCTGGACCCCATGCAACTTCACTTTCTCCATCAGCCTACCATGGGGAACCTTACTAAACACCCTAGTGAAATCCATGTAAATGACATCTACGACCCTTCCTTCATCTATCAACTTTGTCACTTCCTTAAAGAAATCTATCAAGTTGGTAAGACATGACCTTCCCTGCACAAAACCATGCTACCTATCACTAATAAGCCCATTTTCTTCCAAATGTAAATAGATCCTATCCCTCAGTATCTTCTCCAACAGGTTCCCTACCACTGACGTCAGGCTCACCGGTCGATAATTACCTGGATTATCCCTGCTACCCTTCTTAAACAAGGCAACAACATTAGCAATTCTCCAGTCCTCTGGGACCTCACTTGTGTCTAAGGATGCTGCAAAGATATCTGTTAAGGCCCCGGCTATTTCCTTTCTTGCTTCCCCCAACAACCTGGATAGATCACATCTAGGCCTGAGGACTTGGCCACCCTAACACCTTTTAGAATATGCAACACTTCCCCCCCTCCTTATGCCGACTGACCTAGAGTAATAAAACATCTATCCTCCACCTCAACATCAGTCATATCCCTCTCCTCGGTGAATACTGATGCAAAGTACTCATTAAGAATCTCACTCATTTTCTCTGACTCCTCACATAACTTCCCTCCTTTGTCCTTGAGTGGTCCAAACCTCAAGGATTTTCGTTAAACTTGAAAGGGTGCATAAAAGATTTACAGGACTATTGCTGGGATTGGAGAGTTTGGAGGGCTGGATCGGCTGGTTTTTATTTTCCTTGGAGCACTAGAGGGTGAGGGGTGACCTTATAAAGGTTTATAAAATCATGAGGATCATAGATTGGGCGAATAGCCAAGGTCTTTCTCCTAGGGTAGGGGAGCCCAAAATTAGACAGTATAGTTTTAAGTTGGAGGGGAAAGATTTAAAAGGGACCTAAGGGGTAGCATTTTCGCTCAGAGAGTGGTGCATGTATGGAATGAGCTGCCAGCGGAAGTGGTGGAGGCTGGTGCAATTGCAACATTTAAAAGACATCTGGATTGGTATATAATAGGAAGGGTTTCGAGGGATATGGGTCAAATGCTGAGGAGTTTCGGATATCTGGTTGGTGCGGATGAGTTGCACTATGAGGTCTGTATAGTTCTATAACTCTACAAAAAACCAAATGTTTATTACAAAGAGGAACAAGGAGATAATAGAATTCAAACTGCTTATTTTTAAATATAATTTCCAAGATCCTAAACACATGATTTAAGTATAATCCTGTTAATCCTAAAACGCTCTTTTATAAATGGAAAGGAAACAAAGAACCTGGTGTATAATACCTAAAACAGCCCTGGTGGAGTACCGAATACACCACTCATATAATATCAACACCAATATCCCCATCATTAACACCTTGGTAAGTCTGAGTAACTTGAACTTTAGACTGAAACAGTGACAGCTTCTACTTGGAGCTCACACACCTGAGTTTCACTGTATTCAACTTTCAGTAAGCTCTTCAAACCTTTTTATCCCAACACTCTGGTCTGGGACAGACACTGACTCATCACTCTAAGATAATCTAATTCTATATGTCTATATCTCTCTTTGTAGCAGCACGGCTCTGCACAACCATCATGTTCCAAGGGGTTCACAAAACTGCCCCAATTAAGTTTAAAAGTGAAACCCAGAGTCTCTCTCTCTCGGTCAACTACAGATGCTTCCTTAAGCTTAAAAAGAACAGATTCCAGAATTCTCAAATAAACCTGAGGCTCCATTATTTACCAGACTACTTCACAAACAAACTAAAAAGCAAACAAAAATAAACAAACAAATCCATTCATTCTATAGTCAGGCTTCAGACACTGTTTCTAAAATAAATCACCATGGTTACAGGAATAGAATAAATTAATTAGTACTTACATGTACAATACAGAGAAAAATCAATTGTTTCCTAATTCAAAAATCCAGAACACTAAACTCACATGAAATAATGCTAATAATTAGAGATGTAAATCCCACAGTTTCGATCACACAGAGAGTCAAACAAAACTAACATTTTCAGCAATTTTTACTCAGAAGGATTTTGGGCCTTGATGTTCTGGTAATACTGCGCTATCAATGCTACCAGCAAGTCCCTTTAAGCAGAGGTTGCTTCCCTATTATTGAAATCATCAATCTCTCTTGTTTCTCAATGTAACCTGGTGAGAAATAAATGACAGACAGAAATCCCACAACATCACACTTCCACTTCTTCCTCAAAATACTTGGATGTTCTCTGTCTTGGCTGGATAGCAGGAGTAAAGAATGCTTACATCGTTGGTCATACTTGGTAGCATTGGTCATACTTGGTAGCATTGATAGCGCAGTACTACCAGAACATCAAGGCCCAAAATCCTTCTGAGTAAAAATTGCTGAAAATGTTAGCTTTGTTTGACTCTCGGTGTGATCGAAACTGTGGGATTTACATCTCTCGTAACTGTAATGATAACTGTAATGAAGCGAATGGCTTTCACTTTACCTGAATCTGGTTTTAATCCATCTTCATTGACCATTTTTCTAATTTAACAGTCCATAACTGTGTCCTTGGCATCTCTTACTGTCTCCACATTTGTATTATGGACCGTTGTTAATTCCTTAAACATGAGAATCTGATCCATGACACGTGTTGCCATTTGGTATCTCAGAAATGCAGACCTTTTTTGTGGTTAAATATCATAATTCACAGGGCTCAGCCAAACATGACCTACCAAATGTGGCAACAAATATTTCAGAGCGGCTCTCAATTCAGGGACAGTTGCCAAAGGCAAGATGATGAATCACTAAATGAGAAAACTATGATCTCTGAAACATTTTGGAGCCTGAGGTCTGAAAAAAAATCTTTTTCCGTGCCTTCATTTATCATTTCAGATTCACAAAGTTCAGTACTTTGCTACTAATGTTAAAACTTGGATTTTGGGCTTGCAATATTTTAAGGCTTCTGAGAGATCCTCAATGATGCCAACTTATCTCGGCCTGAAAGGTCAGCTTTCCTGCTCCTCTGATGCTGCTTGGATTGCTGTGTTCATCCAGCTCTACACCTTTGTATCCCTGATTCTTTTTACTTCCTTTGAGAATAATTGGGAATGAAACCTTATGAGAAGGATTCATTCATTAAACGTCTTCTTTGATAGTCCCTCAGGTTTGAGGATAACTTGTTCCCAATCTGGGGTGATGGCTTCCTCATTGGCTGAGGAGCTGCAAACTCTGCCCCAGGAGGGACAGGTGGTATTTGCAGGCAGGGTGGGTGAGATGCTCTGGATGCTGCATGCTCTTTTGCTGCTTGTACATGGCCTTCACAAGCTCCATTTGGTGATACTCAAAGTGGTCAGCACCTTCGTGGATGTTCTTCAAAAGTTTGTGTGGTCTAGGACAAGTGATTTCCACATGGTGGTGAGGATGTTACATTTATTTAAGGAGATTCTCAGCTATCCTTGTACCATTTCATCTGCCCGCCTGGTGACTATTTACCATTGTGGAACTCAGAGTACAGTACTCATTTAGATAGTCTTGTGTCCCATGCAGACAATGTGACCCACCCATCAACAGCTGGGCATGTGGCCAGTGCATGATTCTGGGCATCTCCACCTTAGAAGGGACACTCATGTTGGTCTACCTATCCCACCAATGGATTTCCACTTCAGTAAAAAAGATAGCACTACTCAATCATATGTACACAATCACATAGTTCAACAACTTGATCTGACCTTACCTACATTTGTTCACTTGATGTAGTCTTCCTAGCAGCTTCAGTTTCTAGAACAAAATAAAGTTGCTGGAAAAACTCAGCAGGTCTGGCAGCATCTGTGAAGAAAATATCAGAGTTAACACTTTGAGTCCAGTGATCCTTCCTCAGGACGGGAGGGTATGGAGGAAGGGTCACCAGACCTGAAAAGTTAACTGATTTTCTCCTTCATAGATGCTGCCAGACCTGCTGAGCTTTTCCAGAGACTTTGTTTTTGTTCTTGATTTACAGTATTCGCAGTTCTTTCAGTTTTTATTTAGCTTCAGTTTCCATACTGGTACACAGTCCATCAAACCATTAAAATGTGACTCATTAGTAATGAAATTTCAAAGCTGATATACTTTTTCTCTGTAAATTCTCTGCTTAACCACTATTATATTTTTTTGTTCTAGGAAAAGCAGGATAACAATTGATGGTAATATCAAGAGGTACTGCGGTACAAACAGCAAACATGCTGTAATGTCCCAGGAGTATCTACAACAGTATTTGTCTGAAAATTCGTAAGCCTCTCATTTATCTTTACTGATGTTATGTTTGTCCATGTTGTCACCTTAAATAATTAAATCTCAAGGAAGAATGACTCTAAGCAATGATTTATAATTGTTTATTGTCTTTTTTTTGTACCGGTGTCCTGATTATTGTAACTACTCCTCCTCCAGGTGATTACATTTCCTGCATCTGACATAACGTGGAGGACAGTTGTGCTTTTCACTGGGCTTGCAATTACACTGTGTTGTCTTCAGCTTGGTGACAGTCCTTCACTTGTGAGGATTCATCTATCCCTTTTTTAGTTCCTCCATCCTAAAATCATAGTTTTCACCCAATTTCCTACAACCTTTGCATTAAACCCAGGCCAATTACTCAAATTTACATCAGCTCTGAAAAAATTAGATAATTAGGTCAAGGCTCTCGATTTCATTTGCCATTTCCATGACTTTGTGTCTGTTCATGAATTTATTAAGTGCAGAATTCATATCACCATGTCACTATTATTTGCCTGATCCTCTAGCAGGTCACAAACCACAATATGGAAACATGTGCATGTCCCTTACAGGTATATCACACATCTGCTGTGAGAGATAAGCTGAGAGCCTAGTTTCTACAGTACCATCTAGATTTGTTCGCTGGATAGAGTCAAACACCAATATTTGTTTGTTTCCTCATATGCTACCACACAGAACCAAATTACTTTACTGACCCATTCCAAAGAGGGGCCACCCGACCTGAAATATTAACTCCAATTTCTCTCTACAGATGCTGGCAGGCCTGCTGAGCTTTTCCAGTAAATTCTGTCTTTGTTTTAAATGACTATGTATGTATATAAAGATATTTTATAAATAAAGTATGTTATTGAAATTTTTCAAAAATCTAGATTTGAAACACTTTTGAAAGTCCAGGGGGAATGAATCAGAAAGGACCCAGATTTCCAGGGCATTTGTTACTTTGTTGGACGATTTCATGTCCCTGATTTGACACCATTACACAATCACAAAGATAGACTGACACCACACAATTCAGGTTTTCAAAGAAGTGTCATTGGATAAATACAGAGTTAAATTTGAGCTTTCCTTCACACAAATGAACAACTCAAATGCCTTTGTGTTTGGGGTATGAATCACTGCTAAACCTGCTGTGTAGATTGACACTGACATAATCAGAATCATAATGCTATTAAGTGATTAAGTATCATGGGTTCCTGGCAGTCAGCAGCAAGAGTTTTGGCCCAGTTAAAATGCAAATAACTTAAAACAGTTGAAAACATTTAAAATACTCAACTCCTGTGGATTTTGGCAGTGTCACCTCCATTGCTCCAGTTTACAAACAATGCAGCACTTAAAGGCATAGAATTACAGGGCTATGAGGATGTCCATTCAGCCAATCTTCAGCCATTCATGAGTCTTAGGTGCCCATCTTTCAATTGGTTCTTAAATTATTCCAGGAACTTAATCTACAGGATTCTGTCCAGGAATTCTTTGTCATTTATGTGTAAGGAAGAAAAATGCTATCAATTTGAAAATTACCTTTTGCTAATTTGAACATCTATCCCTTTCTCTCCTTTTCTTGGTGTAAATGGAGAGTGGTCTTGCAGAATTTTGGTATCTATTCCATTTGTAAGCAGTAAGGTCACTTCTCCATTAGCTTCTTGTCAGAGTTGAATGATAAGGGCCTGACGAACTGTATCTTCTGCCTTATGGAATAAGTTGGAAGAGATTGTAACCAGGTGGAAGTAGAGACATTATTGTGCCTTCCTGACTGCACTATCAATTTGGGTGGCCCTGAACAGATTGTTGGTGATCATCACTCCTGGGAACTTGATTGTCCACCATCTCCATCTGAGCACCATTGATGTAGACAGAGGTGTGCCCTCCACTGCACTTCCTGAAGTTAATGACCAGCTTTTTCATTTTGCTGAGGTTGACGGAGAGATTGTTATCTTTACACCATGCCCGCAAGCACACTATGTCTTCATTGTTGATATTTGACCTACAACTGTGGTATCATCAGTGGACTTGGAAATGGCATTAGGATGAAATTTGGCCACACAGTCATGAGTGTACAGAGAGTATGGTAATGGGCTGAGTACAGAGACACACAAGGTACCTGTGTTGAGCATTATTGTGGGGGAGGTATTGTTGCCTATTTACCTACAGCTATGATCTGAACAGCACAGTGGAATTGATGGGCTGAATAGCCTCCTACTGCTCCTATTGCTTACCAGAGAGAACTAAAGGACACCAGTTTAAATTGGTTGTCAAAAGAAGGTAAGGTAAGATGTACAGGTCTTTTTTCTTTAATGCAGGAGGTAGCTAGGTGCACAGCCTGAGTGTGTGGTAGAGATGTGTTCAACTGTGGTTTTTAAAGAGAATTAGATCATTATCTGAAGAGAAAAATGCTCAGTATACAGACAAATTGCCCTTGCACAGAAAGTTGGCAGAGACATGACTGGGCCTTATTTTCTGTAACCAACTTATAGTTCAGAGCCCCAAAGTTGGGCTTGAACCCATAATCTTTTAACTAAGGGTACTATCAATTGGAACTATAGCTCAAAATAGGAATAACTGAAGAATGAATGAAAGAATTTGACTTTATAAATATGGTTGGGCTGTTTCAGAAAAATTTACGTGGAGTTTTGATAAGCATAGAGTCAGCTTGGGGCTTTAAAATGCCACACTGCCAAATCCAATAGCCTTTGGGCCTGCAGCAAAAAAATCACACCAAATGACCTGACTTTTTCCGAACTAATGTTGTGTACGCACTGGAACAGTCACGATCCGAAGATATGGAGGAACAAGGTTTGGTTTTTGAAAGACCCTGCTTAACATTACACAGATACTCTGGTGTAATAAATAAAGGATCTTTTTCTCCAACATGAGCTTTAAAACCAGAATTGAAAATCTGCAAGGTGAAAAAAGGCAATCCAGACTGAACACAGTATCAGAGATAATGGGAACTGCAGATGCTGGAGATTCCAAGATAATAAAATGTGAGGCTGGATGAACACAGCAGGCCAAGCAGCATCTCAGGAGCACAAAAGCTGACGTTTCGGGCCTAGACCCTTCATCAGAGAGGGGGATGGGGGGAGGGAACTGGAATAAATAGGGAGAGAGGGGGAGGCGGACCGAAGATGGAGAGTAAAGAAGATAGGTGGAGAGAGTGTAGGTGGGGAGGTAGGGAGGGGATAGGTCAGTCCAGGGAAGACGGACAGGTCAAGGAGGTGGGATGAGGTTAGTAGGTAGCTGGGGGTGCGGCTTGGGGTGGGAGGAAGGGATGGGTGAGAGGAAGAACCGGTTAGGGAGGCAGAGGCAGGTTGGACTGGTTTTGGGATGCAGTGGGTGGGGGGGAAGAGCTGGGCTGGTTGTGTGGTGCAGTGGGGGGAGGGGATGAACTGGGCTGGTTTAGGGATGCAGTAGGGGAAGGGGAGATTTTGAAACTGGTGAAGTCCACATTGATACCATATGGCTGCAGGGTTCCCAGGCGGAATATGAGTTGCTGTTCCTGCAACCTTCGGGTGGCATCATTGTGGCAGTGCAGGAGGCCCATGATGGACATGTCATCAAGAGAATGGGAGGGGGAGTGGAAATGGTTTGCGACTGGGAGGTGCAGTTGTTTGTTGCGAACTGAGCGGAGGTGTTCTGCAAAGCGGTCCCCAAGCCTCCGCTTGGTTTCCCCAATGTAGAGGAAGCCGCACCGGGTACAGTGGATGCAGTATACCACATTGGCAGATGTGCAGGTGAACCTCTGCTTAATGTGGAATGTCATCTTGGGGCCTGGGATGGGGGTGAGGGAGGAGGTGTGGGGACAAGTGTAGCATTTCCTGTGGTTGCAGGGGAAGGTGCCGGGTGTGGTGGGGTTGGAGGGCAGTGTGGAGCGAACAAGGGAGTCACGGAGAGAGTGGTCTCTCCGGAAAGCAGACAGGGGAGGGGATGGAAAAATGTCTTGGGTGGTGGGGTCGGATTGTAAATGGCGGAAGTGTCGGAGGATAATGCGTTGTATCCGGAGGTTGGTAGGGTGGTGAGTGAGAACGAGGGGGATCCTCTTGGGGCGGTTGTGGCGGGGGCGGGGTGTGAGGGATGTGTCACGGGAAATGCGGGAGACGCGGTCAAGGGCGTTCTCGATCACCGTGGGGGGAAAGTTGCGGTCCTTAAAGAACTTGGACAACTGGGATGTGCGGGAGTGGAATGTCTTATCGTGGGAGCAGATGCGGCGGAGGCGGAGGAATTGGGAATAGGGGATGGAATTTTTGCAGGAGGGTGGGTGGGAGGAGGTGTATTCTAGGTAGCTGTGGGAGTCGGTGGGCTTGAAATGGACATCAGTTACAAGCTGGTTGCCTGAGATGGAGACTGAGAGGTCCAGGAAGGTGAGGGGTGTGCTGGAGATGGCCCAGGTGAACTGAAGGTTGGGGTGGAAGGTGTTGGTGAAGTGGATGAACTGTTCGAGCTCCTCTGGGGAGCAAGAGGCGGCGCTGATATAGTCATCAATGTACCGGAGGAAGAGGTGGGGTTTGGGGCCAACCTCTCCACCCCTCTCACCCACTCCAACCTCTCCCCCGCAGAACGGGCAGCCCTCCGTTCCCTCCGCTCCAACCCCAAACTCACCGTCAAACCCGCAGACAAGGGTGGCGCAGTGGTAGTATGGCGCACTGACCTCTACATCGCCGAGGCCAGACGCCAACTCTCCGACACCACCTCCTACCGCCTCCTCGATCATGACCACACACCCGAGCACCAAACCATCATCTCCAACACCATTCACGACCTCATCACCTCAGGGGACCTCCCACCCACAGCCTCCAACCTCATTGTTCCCCAACCCCGCACGGCCCGTTTCTATCTCCTTCCCAAAATCCACAAACCTGCCTGCCCTGGTCGACCCATCGTCTCAGCCTGCTCCTGCCCCACCGAACTCATCTCCACCTATCTGGACTCCATTTTCTCCCCTTTGGTCCAGGAACTCCCCACCTACGTCCGTGACACCACCCACGCCCTCCACCTCCTCCAGGACTTCCAATTCCCTGGCCCCCAACACCTCATATTCACCATGGACGTCCAGTCCCTGTACACCTGCATTCCGCATGGAGATGGCCTCAAGGCCCTCCGCTTCTTCCTGTCCCGCAGGCCCGACCAGGCCCCCTCCACCGACACTCTCATCCGCCTAGCTGAACTCGTCCTCACACTCAACAACTTCTCTTTTGACTCCTCCCACTTCCTACAGACTAAGGGGGTGGCCATGGGCACCCGCATGGGCCCCAGCTATGCCTGCCTCTTTGTAGGTTACGTGGAACAGTCCCTCTTCCGCACCTACACAGGCCCCAAACCCCACCTCTTCCTCCGGTACATTGATGACTGTATCGGCGCCGCCTCTTGCTCCCCAGAGGAGCTCGAACAGTTCTTCCACTTCACCAACACCTTCCACCCCAACCTTCACTTCAGCTGGGCCATCTCCAGCACATCACTCACCTTCCTGGACCTCTCAGTCTCCATCTCAGGCAACCAACTTGTAACTGATGTCCATTTCAAGCCCACCGACTCCCACAGCTACCTAGAATACACCTCCTCCCACCCACCCTCCTGCAAAAATTCCATCCCCTATCCCCAATTCCTCCGCCTCCGCCGCATCTGCTCCCACGATAAGACATTCCACTCCCGCACATCCCAGATGTCCAAGTTCTTTAAGGACCGCAACTTTCCCCCCACAGTGATCGAGAACGCCCTTGACCGCGTCTCCCGCATTTCCCGCGACACATCCCTCACACCCCTCCCCCGCCACAACCGCCCCAAGAGGATCCCCCTCGTTCTCACACACCACCCTACCAACCTCCGGATACAACGCATTATCCTCCGACACTTCTGCCATTTACAATCCAACCCCACGACCCAAGACATTTTTCCATCCCCTCCCCTGTCTGCTTTCCGGAGAGACCACTCTCTCCGTGACTCCCTTGTTCGCTCCACACTGCCCTCCAACCCCACCACACCCGGCACCTTCCCCTGCAACCGCAGGAAATGCTACACTTGTCCCCACACCTCCTCCCTCACCCCCATCCCAGGCCCCAAGATGACATTCCACATTAAGCAGAGGTTCACCTGCACATCTGCCAATGTGGTATACTGCATCCACTGTACCCGGTGCGGCTTCCTCTACATTGGGGAAACCAAGCGGAGGCTTGGGGACCGCTTTGCAGAACACCTCCGCTCAGTTCGCAACAAACAACTGCACCTCCCAGTCACAAACCATTTCCACTCCCCCTCCCATTCTCTTGATGACATGTCCATCATGGGCCTCCTGCACTGCCACAATGATGCCACCCGAAGGTTGCAGGAACAGCAACTCATATTCCGCCTGGGAACCCTGCAGCCATATGGTATCAATGTGGACTTCACCAGTTTCAAAATCTCCCCTTCCCCTACTGCATCCCTAAACCAGCCCAGTTCATCCCCTCCCCCCACTGCACCACACAACCAGCCCAGCTCTTCCCCCCCACCCACTGCATCCCAAAACCAGTCCAACCTGTCTCTGCCTCTCTAACCGGTTCTTCCTCTCACCCATCCCTTCCTCCCACCCCAAGCCGCACCCCCAGCTACCTACTAACCTCATCCCACCTCCTTGACCTGTCCGTCTTCCCTGGACTGACCTATCCCCTCCCTACCTCCCCACCTACACTCTCTCCACCTATCTTCTTTACTCTCCATCTTCGGTCCGCCTCCCCCTCTCTCCCTATTTATTCCAGTTCCCTCCCCCCATCCCCCTCTCTGATGAAGGGTCTAGGCCCGAAACGTCAGCTTTTGTGCTCCTGAGATGCTGCTTGGCCTGCTGTGTTCATCCAGCCTCACATTTTATTATCTTGAACACAGTATCAATAGTCTTTGTGTGAACTGGTTGCCACTTCTCAGAAATTCATTGCATCACAAAGACTTCCAACTGATCAACAGTTTTGAATAAGATAAAAAGAAACTATTGAATCCTGGCAACAGATGAGAATAGTTTTAGATCCTAAAGCCACAAGATAAAGAGACAAAAAATATGTTATTCAAGTCTGTTCCACCGGCATCTGTGGAGGAGAAAACAGAGTTTCCCCAGAACAGGTCACCGGACCCAAAATGTTAACTCTGTTTTCTCCTTCACAGATGCTGCCAGACCTGCTGAGCTTTTCCAGCAACTTTGTTTTTGTTCCTGATATACAGCATCCACAGTTCTTTTTTTTCCAGTCTGTTCCACCATTTGATCAGGGCTGATATGTTTCTCAAAACTATTCTTCTGTCTGCTCCCTGTAACCCTTGATACCTTTATTAATCAAGAACTTACTATCTCTGCTTAAAGACACTCAATGACTTGGCCTCCACAGCCTGATGTAGCAATGGGTTCCACAGATTCACCTCATTGTGGCTGAAGGAATTCCTCCTCATCATCTCAGTTCTAAACAGTTGTTCCTTCACTCTGAGGCTGTGCCATTAGGTCCTACTCTCTCCTACTTGTGGAAACATCTTCTCCATGTCAATCCTATCCAGGCCCCTCAGTAGTCTACAACTTTCAATCATATCCCTTTCATCCTCCTAAACTCCATCAAGTACAGACCCAGAGTCTTCAGCCACACCTCATACGATATGCCCTTCACCCCCAGGATCATTCTTGTGAAGCTCGTCTGGATACTTCCAATGGCAGCGTATCTTTCCTTGGCATATAAAATTGCTCAGAATATTCCAAATGGGGTCTAACCAGAGCCTTGTACAGCCTCAGCAGCATATTTCTGCTCTTGTATAATTACCCTCCTGAAATGAATATGAACATTGCATTTGCCTTCCTAACTGTCACCAAACCTGCATGTTAACCTGAAGAGAATCCTGAACTAGAAGTCTCAAGACCTTTTCTGCTTCATATTTCAGATGCCTGTTCCCCTTTGGAAAATAATTAAGCTTTTATTACTCCTTACAAAATAATCTCAAAATATGAAAATACAAAATACCTAGAAAATGTGTTTCAATATTTTTGGTGATCTTGATTTTTTTTTACAGGCTTTCCCTCAGAAAAATGAATTGCATGTAACAGAATTAAATCACTTGCACAAAGTATACAGCAAAGGATAGGCTAGAAGTGCATTTACACATCACCTGACCTGATTGAAGAATCACATCCACAGCCTCACGTTCCACTTCTGTACACTGGGAACATCATTCCCTAATCATCTTCTCTGAGAGCTTCAGTGCAAAACTGACTCAAAAGCCTAAAGTAAGATAAAGATGCTGCTTCTAAGCAACTGCCTAAATTGCTGTAATCCATTCAGACTGAAAATAATAAGCCAATCGGAAATCGGGTTTTGAAAGCATTGAGGTCAAACTCTCTGAAATTGGGGAGCTGTGCCACTAATTTGAGTGCCCAATGCAGATTAGTTTTTCAGCTGCCATCAAAACAATCAAACTATCACCTGCAGCACACAACTGTTTCAAAGCCAGGCGAGGTCAATGTTGGTTTGCCTCATTTCAGATCTGGAAACAAATTACATTCTTGTCATATAATGCTCAATTCAAGAAGTTCTTTTTTTGTTTAGCTGACACAAGATTCACAGCAAACATCAAAGAATTCTAATCTCACACAAGGGCCATTAAATCAGTGTCTGGACAGGAATGAATCATAGTGTAGGTAAGGTATATTTAACATTGTTTAACATTTAACCACAGCTTTTAACATTGTTTATGTTGGATTTTTGAATTTCCACTAGTTTGTCTGTAAAGGG
Organism: Stegostoma tigrinum; assembly: GCF_030684315.1. Classification (NCBI taxonomy): domain Eukaryota; kingdom Metazoa; phylum Chordata; class Chondrichthyes; order Orectolobiformes; family Stegostomatidae; genus Stegostoma; species Stegostoma tigrinum. Next base: position 545,119 of record NC_081355.1, read on the forward strand.
TTTAATGGTTAACTTGTAAGTGTTTCTGTAGCCATGCTGGTTTCTTTTTTAAAATGCAGCTTGTGAGGTGTAGTTGGGAAAGCAATTAAAAATTTGTTTATGTTAAGGCAGTTTACAAGTGAACAAAGTAAACCATGTAACATATTAGTCTTTCAGGTGGAAGGCTCATTTTTTTTTCTTGGGAGGGGTTAAGGGAAACATGTAGTACCTTTAGTCTTTTTAAAAAAGTGTTTTTAAGGTTCTGTTTGGGACAGTTTGACGAAGTCTTGACTGAAGCTGAATGTATAGAACAGTTAGTTCTGAGAAATAGAGGAAATTTGAGATCATTCATAAAGAGGTTGCCGAAATGTAAGGAGTTTACTTTCGAAGTTCCAGACCAGAAGTGTTTTGTTTCAACACTGAATGAGTTATTTGAGCTAGGAAAAAGACTAAGCTCTGTTATATGAATACCCTTGAAAGGTGGGAATTGAAGCCACAATTAAAATTAAACCCTGTAGATATGAAATAGAAGAACATTCTTGTTAGTGTAGGCATTGTAAAGGAACATTTTATGAAAAATGGGATTCTATTTTACAGTGCATCAGTAAAATCTTTATTTTTGTGTTAGATGTATATAGCTTGATTTCTATTTTATCTTCATTTGTTTTAAATAATAAGCTCTTGATTTATTGTTCATACAAAATCTGCAGTCTTTGCTTCAGTGGAAGGCCGTATTATAAAGATGAAAAAAAAGACCACGAACTATCAAGCCAGATTTCAGTCTGGGTTCTGAATTGCCCAATAATAGCATCAGCCAGTATCACAGCATCAGTAACAATGCATGCAAGAATGAGTCAGACATTACAACACCATCAAATCACCTGATACCTACAGAACTTAAAACAGCATTCATTGGCAGAACCAGTTACTTGCTTGTTTAGTAATTGTGTAATGAAAATACCGGTCTAATCACCTCATGCTTACTGATGTCGAACCCAACAGTCACATCATCTCAGTAAACGAGGAAGGAAATCAACTTTAAAGAAAGAATCCTGTCAGTTTTTAAGGGAGGTTTTAAATGATGTTCAAGAACTAATCCTTCTGACTTGCTGTATTGCTGTGATGAAACAAAAACAAACTGCTTAAAGTCTGTTTTCCTGTCTCACATTCATTGGAAAATAACCAAAAATATCCTTTAAAGATCTCAGCCACGATGCTAAGATCCTCCCTCAGGAAATCTGATGTTGTTGACAAAAAAAATTAAAATCTGCATACGTATGTTTGAACCAACTTAATATCTTGACACAGAAAGGTGAAGCCATCAGACAACTCAATTAAATGCCACTAAATTGAAGGAATTTCACAGCATGCGTTCTGCATTAAGAATCTGCACGCTGCTATACGACAGCGTGCATTCTATATTGCAGTTCTGGGAATACAGAGGCTTGTGGAGTAATAAAGTAGATTTCTTCAAGAGACAGACTTCCGCCTAATGTAAGAATTACTAATGATCAAATCTAAAACGATTCATTGCAGGTTGTCAACACAGACTGTCCAATTGTGCTCCTGAGATGCTGCTTGGCCTGCTGTGTTCATCCAGCCTCACATTTTATTATCTTGGAATTCTCCAGCATCTGCAGTTCCCATTATCTCTAATGGTATATTCCACCTGGTTATCACAGTATCATTGTATCATGAGACAAAGAAAATCATTTTTATAAAATCATTTCAATTCTTCATCTTTACCCGGGCTGCAGAATTATAACCACTTTTTTTTGTTGCTAAAGGATGATCTTACACTATCGTAATGAGTAATGGTCCGCATTATTAATTTTAAGCTCCAAAAAAATGACACGCTTGCAGCTCTCGGAAACAAGTGGTTACATTGCCGTCACCAGTTACCCCGAATCAGTCACATTTCGTTTGCTTGGAGTTATGTTGCGTGCCTGATGAAAAACACAATAATGCTTGTTTCGGGGTTTCTTGGTTTCTGAGCTCCTTAACCATTCACGGCCCCTAGAAGTGAAGCTTAGAGACTTAAAGGCGACAACAGAAGTTATCCGCCTGGACTCTGCGAACACACACTGAAAGCCTGGTGTAAACTGATATCAACATTGCAAGGATGCTCGTCCCAACGATAATCAACACATTATTCCGGTTAGTAAGAAACAAGAGGAGTCGGGTGCTAACACTTTGCGTAGCAATATCTGAAGCTGAATTACCATTAAACCAACATTTTATACCGTAGGTTGAAGTCACTGGGCAGTACAATCACGGGCGACTAGATCAATGCAGCTTATTCGTTGCTTAAATGAAAAGGAGTGCACAGGTTAAAGGACCCAGAACTTAGCTCATTCAAGTTCAAAGAGTTAACATTGACCCCTACAACCATGTTGCACATGTAACAGCTGACATTGATATGAGAGGATAACTTTTTGGTCCCATTGCATGGGGCGTATCTGCCCACAGTCTTAGAAAATAATTGTTTTGTTTTAAATACATTAATGGCTTGACCAGCATCCAGTGCCCATCCTTATTTCCCAAGATGTTCGTGGTAAGCTACCATCTTAAATGGCTGCGGCCTTTCTTGGTGTAGGGACCCCCACAGTGCTGTGAGTGAGGGAGTTCCAGCATTTTGAGTCAATAACAATGAAAGAAAGGTGATATATAGTTGCAAACTAGGATGGAATGTGGCTTGGAGGGGAACTTGACGTGATGCTCCCATTCACTTGCTACCCTGGTTCATCTGGATGCCAGAGCTTGCTGGTTTGGAAGATGCTGTTGGAGGAGCCTTGGTGAGTTACAGCAGTACACTTGTAGATGGTCTACCCTGCTGCTGCTCAGTGTTGGTGGTGAACTGAGTGAACGTTGAAGAGACTTGATGAAGTGCCAGTCAAGCCAGCTGATTTGGATGGTGTAAAGCTGAGAGTTATAGCATCTTAGAGATTGACAGCGCAGAAACTGACCTTCAGTCCAACTCATCCACGCTGACCCCAAATATCCTAAATTAATCTAGTCCCATTTGCCAGCATTTGGCCTATATACCTCTAAACCCTTCCTATTCATTAACCCATTCAGATGCCTTTTAAATGTTGCGATTGTGCCAGCCTCCACCACCTCCTCTGGCAGCTCATTCCATACATGCACGATCCTTGGCATGAAAACGTTGCCCTGGAGATCCTTTTAAGTCTGTTCCATATCACCTTAAACCTATCCCTCTAGTTTTGGCCTTCCCTGTGCTGAGAAAAAGACCTTGCCTATTCATCCTGTCCATGACTCTCATGGTTTTATAAGCGTGTATAAGGTCACCCTTCATCTTCCGATGCTGCAGGGAAAAAAAACCCACCCTGTTAAGCTCTGCCGAGAGAGAGGCCAAATCCTCGAACCCTGGCAACATCCTTGTAAACCTTTTCTGAACAATTTCAAATTTCACAACATCTTTCGGTAACAGGACGACCAGAATTGCATACAGTATTCCAAAAGTGGCCTGACCAATGTCTTGTACAGCTGCAACATGACCTCCCAACTCCTATACTCAACACACTGATCAATAAAGGCAGGCACACTATATATCTTTTTCACTATCCTGTCTACCTGAGTCTCCATTTTTAAGGAACTAGGAACCTGTACCCAAGATCTCTTTGCTTGGCAACACTCCCCAGGACCTTACAATTAATTGAATAAGTCTTCATTTACCCTACCAAAATGTAGCACTTCAGATTTAGCTAGATTAAATTTCTTCTGCACTCCCAAGCCCATGTGCCCATCTGACAAAGGTCCTGTGAGATACTGAGGTAATCTTCTTCACTGTCCACTAAACTACCAATTTTGGCGTCATCTGCAAACTTACAAACCATAGCTTCGAGTGTTGGAGCTGCACATACCCAGGCAAATTGGGAACATTCCATCACATTCATGACATTTGCCTTGCAAATGCTGGAGACGCCTTGGGATGTCAGGAGGGGAGTAGATTTTGAAGTATTGTTAGCTTCTGACCTGCTGTTGGATCAGTTCAGTTTCTGATCAATGAGTGTTGATAGTGCGATATTCAGTGATGGTAATGCCACTGAATGTGAAGGGGTGATGTTTCGACTCTCTTTTTAAGAGATTGTCATTGCCTTGCATTTTTGTAGTGCATGTGTTACGTGCCACATATAATCCCAAGCCCTGATGGTGCCCAGGTCTTACTTTACATGAAAATGTACTACTTCAGCATCTGAGCTGGTATGAGATTCCCATTTCAATGATGGGATTGAAGGGGTGACCTTATTAGAGGTTTGTAAAATCATGAGGGTCATGGACAGGGTGAATAATCAAGGTCTTTTTTCCCAGAACAGGGAATTCCAAAACTAGAGGGCATAGGTTTTAGGTGATGGGGAAAGACTTAAACGGATCTACAGGGCAACATTTTTGCACAAAGGGTGGTGCACGTATGGAATGAGCTGCCAGAGGAAGTGGTGACATTGAAGAGGAGGAAGGGTTATTTAGGAACAGATTAGAAAGTTGGTATCTGCTCAAGCTTTGCATTTACAAAACAGTTTTTTTTTACATTCATAGAACATTGGATATAGTTTTGAAAAATAGTAAAGCAAGCACCATAAGATAAAGCAGAGATTAGGTGACCAGTTATATTACAAGGCCTAATCTGCCACAGTTACCTTCTTGGGGACAATGGTAGCAATTGCTCTTGTAAGTGATCTGGGCATCTTATTAGAGTTGGCTCATATATCTCTATTTTCATAACAATGACACCCTAGGATGAACGAGACTGAGTACCAGTCTTATTGTGGATTGAGTAAATTCTTTGTCAAAGAGGTAAGATGTGAAATCTTCAGCTTTGCTGCTTCAAAGCAAGACAGCTGTTATAGTTAGAACTAACTCATTCTGTTGTTAGAAATGACATTTTCCATATGAGATGAAATGAACAGGATTTCACACCATCTCACATCAATGTGACTTTAATTGATTAGGACAGGATACTTTCAAACAACCCTTGAGAGCTTTCGACATCTTTACATGGGGAAAGCCCATCATCATTCCTCTCACAATTGGGCCATGATCTACGGATTTCACTTTGTGAAATATCTTCACTCTCAACCTAAGTTTGAGGTTTTCTCATTTACTTCTCTCAGTATTCATAGCTTCAAAACCAGACTTTCCAATAAAAGACTTTCCAATGCCATGGTGCATACAAAACCACAGTCATATGTGGGGCAAATGTGGCCTTGAGCCTGCTCTGCCTGTTAATAAGATTGTGGTCGTAGGACTGTCTCAACTCCATTATCTTGTCTTGTCCAATGAACCATCAATGGTCTCAGTGCTAAGAATTTCTCAATCTCACTCCGAAACATACTCAATGAAGGAAATTCTTCAGCCTCAGAGGAAAATAATTATAAAGAGTTACAATCCTCTAAAAGTGAAGAAGTTTCTTCTCATCGCAGTCAACTTTCCTACTCCTTGGATCCTCTTGACTGTCACAAAACTATAAGACCATAAAACATAAAAGAGTGGAAGTAAGGCCATTCGGCCCATCAAGTCCACTCCACCATTTAAATCATGGCTGATGGGCATTTCAACTCCACTTCCCTGCACTCTCCCCATAGCCCTTGATTCCTTGTGAGATCAAGAATTTGTCGATCTCTGCCTTGAAGGCATCTAATGTCCCGGCCTCCACTATGCTCTGTGGCAATGAATTCCACAAGCCCACCACTCTCTGGCTGAAGAAATGTCGTCTCATTTCAGTTTTAAATTTACCCCCTCTAATTTTAAGGCTGTGCCCACGGGTCCTAGTCTCCCCGCCTAACGGAAACAACTTCCCAGCGTCCACCCTTTCTAAGCCATACATTATCTTGTAAGTTTCTATTAGATCTCCCCTCAACCTTCTAAACTCTAATGAGTACAATACCAGGATCCTTAGCTGTTCATCATATGTTAAACCTACCATTCCAGGGATCATCCGTGTGAATCTCCGCTGGACACGCTGCAGGGCCAGTATGTCCTTCCTGAGGTGTGGGGCTCAAAATTGGACACAGTATTCTAAATGGGGCCTAACTAGAGCTTTATAAAGTCTCAGAAGCACCTCGCTGCTTTTATATTCCAACCCTCTTGAGGTAAACAACAATATTACATTCACTTTCTTAATCACAGACTCTACCTGCAAGTTAACTTTTAGAGAATCCTGGACCAACACTCCCAGATCTCTTTGCACTTCTGCTTTACGAATTTTCTCACCATTTAGAAAATAGTCCATGCTTGTATTCTATTTACAAAGTGCAAAACCTCACAATTGCACATGTTGAATTTCATCAGACATTTCCTGGACCACGCTCCTAAACTGTCTGAATCTTTCTGCAGCTTCCCCACCTCCTCAGTATGATCTGCCTGTCCACCTATCTTTGTATCATCGGCAAACTTCGCCAGAATGTCCCCAGTCCCTTCATCCAGATCATTAATATATAAGGAGATCAGCTGCGGCCCCAGATGCTGACTCTGTCTAATCAGACTGATTTTCCAAATTCTCTGTTCCCACATCCTCAATAAGAGATCTTGACATTTATCCAGGCTGTTACATCAGGCAAACTGGTCCATATTTCCCAGATTTCCATCGTCCTCCTCTCTTAACAGCAAGGAAACATTTACTACCATCCACTGCAATGGAGTCCAAACTAAAAAAAAGGAAAGAATTTTGCAAAGTCACCACTGGGGCATCCAGTATCTGCCTTGTTTAAAACCTAAAGCAGACCTATGGGACACGTCAGCCTCTAACCCCACTCATTTCAACGAGTATTTTTTTCTTCAACGGCTTCTTTTTTTCATTAGCACCTTACTTAACCACAATTTCTGGCGCATACTTTGTATCTTCTACCGTAAAGCCAGACATCAAGTATTAACTGTACCACCATTTACTTATTTCCTATTATAATTCATCTAATTGACAGTTTTGGAAAATGTTTATGCAAATTGGCTGGTTCTTATCTGACAAAAAAATGACCACATTTCCAAAAGTAGTATGCCCACCATGGTAGCCTGCAACATCTTATAAAATAGTATGTATGAAGTGAAGGATCTAATTCACTGGTAATAAGAATGCTCTGGAACTACGAGTGATAATGGGAACTGCAGATGCTGGAGAATCCAAGATAATAAAATGTGAGGCTGGATGAACACAGCAGGCCCAGCATCATCTCAGGAGCACAAAAGCTGATGTTTCGGGCCTGGACCCTTCATCAGAGAATACTTCATCAGAGGAACTATGAACTAGTTTTGACGTCATAAATGTCCTTTTTAACATACAATATGAAAAACACATTTTCTTTCATCATTCTCAATATCTTATTAGAAGGAATGTTTATTTACATGGTACTCTGGTTTCCATAGATTAGAACAAAACACCTATCAATTGTGACACAGGAAGACGCTGGGTGATATGTGACCCTATTATCAGGTTCCATTTTCTGATCCTGTTGCAACTGTAGAATCATATGCAACGTCTGGAATGTTAATAAATCTCTGGGGCACTGTGTTAAAAAATGATCAAATCCTGCTGACAGCATGAGTGGAGGAATTTATAAAAGCATTGAATACAACAAAAGAAATAAAAAAAACTCAACTGTACAATAAGAGTTGAGAAACTTATTTATAAAAACAAATTACTGCAGTGGCTGGAAATCTGAAACAAACACACAGAATGCTGGAAAAACTCAGCAGGCCTGACAGAATAGGTGTTAATGTTTCAAATTTGGTATTATTTTTGTTCAGAATGTGAAACAAAATTTTGTGTGTAAATTGTGACAATACTATGGCTTTAAGAGGTGTATTTTGTCCTTTTTTAAATGAAGACAGTTAAAAACAGGGGTGGAGAGCAGTCTGTTCTAAGCCAATAGAGTACACAGCTTGTGAGGCCTTGTTTTTCTTTAAGTTGAAACAATAGAAGCAGCCTGAATGAGTGGAGCCAGTCTCCCACAGAACCAGGATTTTAGTTTAATTTTCAGCAGTTGCTGGGGTCTTGAAGCTGAGTGTGAAAGCTGTTATTACTCTCTCTGTTAGAACTAATAGCTGGAGTTTTCTTCCAGTTGCTAGAATTACATATGAAACAATCTGTTTTACTGAGTTTGCCTTTGCCAATGGTATGCTTATGGGATGTTACAGCATTGGAACAGTCACTGTTTAGTGTTAAATAGTCTACAATTCCATTGACTTTTCTAATTGTGTTGATTTTCCAGTTTTTTCTTTCTTTTGTTTGTATTCTAACTGTAGTATAAGAATAAAGGGTATTTTGCTTCAAGACTGGTATTCTGACCAATCGAATTACATGTAGAACAAAGCATCTTATACTGCTTTTAGAAATGAGAAAAAGACAGGGTCTAGGTCATTTTCTTAAAATATTTTGAGGGGGTTTAGTCTGGTCCATTACAAGATTTAAAGATGGACAGATTGAAAAATACGGGATATTGGGATATGGAATTGATTTTCTGGGTAACATGGCAAGTCAATGCAGGATACAGAATATGACAGAGTGGTGGGAAATTGCAGAACTGTATCTCAACAATAAAGTTAGACTGTCACATGCAAAGTATGGTACAATAGAACTGAGTTATGACCACTTTTGCTGACAAGATTACAAATGCATTAGCATGCTTGTTAATTTTTTTCTTAAAAAGGCTGAAGTTCAAATAAAACCCACAGTCATGAAATCAATGCCATTTCATCACCAGAGGGTCAGCAACCAGATTTAAGTAATATAGATAGAAAATGGCGGAACAGTTTAAGAAAAGGGAGCTCCTTCTGTTCAACTTGCATTCCATTAGCGATCTAATTTTTCCAGTCTGGAAGCCAAGAGAAATTGTCACTGGAGTCTCCTCTATGGAGGCTGATATATGGATATCTAATTATAATTGTTGTTGAGTGAAGAAGTCCAAAAATGTCAAAAAAAAACAGCAGTAGGCCATTCAGCCCTTCCTGCTCCACTGTTCAGTAGGATCATGACTGATCCAAAATTCCTTCTGTCTGCTTTCCTGTCCTTTCCCTGTGACCCTTTATTCCCCACCTGACCAAGAATCTACCTATTTCAGACTTAAAAATACAGAAGGATTCTGCCCATACAGCTCTTCGTGACAAGGGGTTCCAAAGACTCTCAATCCCTTGAGAGAAGATATTTCTTCCTGTCTTAGTCTGAAATAGATGTCCCTTACTTATGAGACAATGCCGCCCAGTCCTAATAATTCCCGTGAAGGGAAACATCCTCTCAGCATTGACCCGGTCAAACCCCTTCAGAATCTATAGGTTTCCAATGTGTCAAACTGTCCATTTAGGTCCCAAGCCAGTGACTGTGTAATGCATCACTGAGTCTTGCCATGTCTATACCAGAGCTGGCTTTCACACAGGGGGAGAATTTTTAAAAGAAATTCCTTTTGGGAGTGGGTGTGGAGGTTGACAGGAGGAGCAGAATGTATAGAATCAGTCCACCACTTCCCACCACCTCCACCATTACCGCCGCCGCCATGGCCCAACTCATTCCAATCCCAGGACTTCCTATGATCAGTGTAAATCTTGCAAGGATCTGAGTAACTTCAGCATGGTTCATCCTTTGTCAATGATTACCCATTAGTCAGTGGTCATTCTGTTTAATGACGATGGTTTGTTGATTTTGTGGAGATAAGGCCCAAGGCTTTATTCCGAGCCAGGCCTTGGTAGAATTCTTTTCATGCTTGTCCTATGTATGGTGCTACAGTCAAGCAGGATGCCAGCAATTCTATAATTCTCCACAACACCTTTCATTGTTGAAACCACCACAGTTTTTTCCTGTTTAATATTTCTCTTCATGATAGCCATGAACTAACTTTATATAAATAAGTTATTGTGCCTCAAAATGCATAAAGCATCACAAAGGCACAAAGTAATAGAGCCTCTGGTATTTGCATTTCCTTCTATACCATGAAACATAGGCTTTAGAATTACCAATGGGAGAAGTCCACTTTAGTTTAGATTAACTGAAGATTAAAGGTGCAGCTCTAAAACTGGCTGGCGAAGGGGATCAATAAGCATACTTTACAAAAGACAGGATCATTGGGCCAACCGTGAATCGTGCACAAGTCCTTTGCTGAATTACATTCTGCAGATTAGAGATTGGAGAAATCAAAGACAACATCTCTGAATCATCAGAACCTGAACTATAGATTGGTTACACTTGAGTGCATTGTGGAAGGAGCACAGCTGGAATTAAATCTCTTGAGTTTTCAACCAAGGGACACACGGCAAATGAGACGGCACAAGTTCAATGTTTCAAATTGCTTCGAATGCAGTTCAAAACATTGAAAGAGTGGAAGCGAAAAATGTTCTGTCTGCACTAGCAACTCGTTTAACACATTTCGGTTGTGAAATTCCTTACTTAAAATTTAACATTCAGATTACAATATCTGAAAGACAAATCCCAATTTAAAAACACATTAGATAAGTATTAAGATCTCTGCAAGACAATTCCTCTTGATGCACAGAATCCTCAAGAGGATGGTAGCATACTGTAAACCAATCAATTCATTTCTAGAATCTGTGTGTAGTTTAAACCAGAGGCAATCCACAAATAAAACAGGAGGTGATACCTTGGGAGAAGTGATCCCTAGCCTGTCAATTAGCCAGGATACCAGGAAGAAATTACATCTTTCTTCCCCTAATCACGCATCACATTGTGGCAATTAAAGCAAACATAGACCCTTAATCTCACTGTGAATGAGTATAGCCAACTCAGCTGACTTAGCTGGAGAAAATTCTTTTCTGCTGCAAAGCGACAATGAACCAGACTATCAACCAGGAAGACTGTGGGTTCCAGAAAGGCAAAGAAGGAATACCAGTGTTCCTGCTATTCAAGTTTAAACCTCATTCAGCTTTTATAATAGTTTCTAAATGTAAGAATGAGAACCTACTGTTCCTAATTTACCAAACTCCTTGAATGAAAGATCAGCAGTACACCTGCAGTACTGCTCTTCAATGCCAATGAACGCACAGCAGTATGTCTATTGGACAAAGTGAATAAAAATACTTCACTTTACAATCTGGAATGTGTTTAAAATCTCTTGTTGGTTCAATCACCCATGCCTAGCTTTCTTATGCTCTCAGGCTTCAATCTCTTAGAGAGCTGGTGAAATCAGGGTGATCACTCAAAATGGGAATTAGTATCATTCTGTCACTCGTAGAGCGCCTGTCCAAACCCAGGCTCAAACTCCATGGGGCTTCTGATACTGTAACAGACAGAGAATCCAGTGGGTCACTTCAAATTGGGATTCCAACTTCCTACATCCAATTCCAACATATCCACACTATAAAACGTACCAATAATATCTCCCAACATCTTACAAAGCCTTAAACTTAAAGTGCTGATTTATAAAATCTAGCCTTGCATTAGCCATGACATAAATGTGCCAATAATTCTCTAAAGAACATGAAGAATGTTGATAAACATTCAGCTGGCCAGACAACATCTACAGAGTGAAAGACAAGATCAATGTTTCAGATCCATGGCCTTTCATTTCATAATTCAATGAAGAATGAGCTGAGCCTAACACGCAGCATGGAGAAGAAGCAGGTTAGCAATGTTCCAGAGGCTGAGAAGTTGATAAACCAGCAGTTGCTTCAATCCTAATTAATTAGCCCAATAATAAGCAATACACATTCATAAGAGCAATGTCAGCTCCCCTTCATGGATCAGCATTATGCAATTATTTTTTTTCTTGATAGCGACAGGAATATTTGTACGCAGACTGCCGTATTATCATATTGGTGACATGCTGAGACCGCAGCAAGCTGTAGACTGTGAAACAGGGGGCTGGGCATTGACGCCTACAACCCCTCTCCACTATTCACTGTCAACTCCAGCTGTGGGACAAAGTTTGGACACAGCAGAGAAATGGTTAAAAAAGATAACCATTTCCACTGGCTACATTTTCCGTGGACAATTCTTAAGTTCAAAATGTACTCCCTCCAATCCCCCACCATCACCCTTCATTCCTCAAGTTCACTGTATGCACATGGACAATTTGAAGTCAGGTGATTGGCCTTAGTAACCAATATTTTGTTTTTTTTAAGTGCATATGTTGAAACATTTGTGCACGTCACAGAGGTCAAGAACCAGGATTGCGTTGATAACCCAGTAGCTGAACTATAAGAGATATAAAAGCACCTGTATAATCAAGTTGCAAAGATAAAATCACCATAGTCTTACCAGACTGTAGGACTGGTGGTGGTTTAACCTGAGGGTCACCACCTCAGGCAAGGGGAGAGGTTGTGAAGGAGTGTCCTTCACAGTAATCTTAAACAGTGTGGGAAATGAATGCATGCTGTTGACATCACAAATCAGCCACCCGCCCAAGTGAGCTAACCAAACCCCAAAACCAGATGCAATGCAACCTGGCAAATCAATATGCAGTTTTTGAGATTTTGTCAAATTCCTGGCAGCTACAGAATGTCATTGTGCAGAGACAGCTTTCTCAAAATGTGAAAGGAAGAGTCCGGCAACAATTGTGTCGGTTTTGACCATTTTTTTAGGTTCAACAGTGTTGGCTTCCCATCATCCCTTTCGTGTTCAAAGACTCAATTACTCAAAATATCTCTCATATTGAATGAGCCTCCCAAATTCTGCTTCATTCTATGAACTGCTGACTCACCACTCATGATTTTTCACAGTTCAGTCAACCAATATCATGTAAATTAGCCACACATATTCTATCCCTATAGCTACCAAGACTACAGTCCAGCCTATCTTTCTAATAGTACCTCATTCACTTGTAAGGTTAATGAATACTGTAAGTAGATAATTAGTTCACTGAGAAAGCGAAAAAGGTTTTAAGTACTGGAGTGACACCAACATTGTGAGTAAGCTCTTCCAGCTGCAATGGTCAGCAATTTGGCTTTGTGTTATTCAGACCTGGGGTTCAATATCAGCAGGATGTGGGAACTCCTCAGCCATCACTGTCACACTTCTCCGATACTGAAGAATCATGTGCTGTCCCCTTCACTTTGAGACAATGGCCTCTAACAGTCGTATCCATGTGTAAAGGCAGGGGTCCACACCAGAAAGGCAGTTCCCAGATCCAGTGGACAGAAAGCCGATATATCATGCTCTGTATATCATTGAGTGCCTCAAGAGGAAAGAGGCCTATCTAATGTATGAGCTACTGCAGCTGGAGGCAAGCAGGTACCAAAAGAAAGGAAAAGAAGACAGTCAAGACAGCAAATACAAAATGAATGGGAAGACAGTTGGATGCAAGTGCAGGGATAGGGAATAGGAATGAGGAGTGATCACTGATAGAAGTGTTGACTGTGAGTCAGTAAAGAGCAATAAGATAAAGGAGATGGTGGATGGCATGTTATGCAGTGAAAGCTGGCAACAGTTCTTTAACTTAATGAGAAAGTGCCAAGGAAAGAGAGGAGGGCACATGCTTGGAATAGAAGAGTTCCAGACTGAATGGTGAGACAGAAGGAATGGATGTGCCAGTATAATGAAGAAGGTGGAGGTGAAGGAAGTGTTTCGTCAAAGGGTGGAACTGGATGAGATGCAGAGTCTAAATGAATGGGGTTATTGGGGCGGTGTGCACACTGAAGGCCAATCACGAGATGGGAGAGACAAAGGGAGTAAGTTTGCTCTTGGAATCTAGGGTGCTGGATGAGAGTGAAAAGAGACTCATGACAACAACAACAACAATTAGAATAAATTTGTCCCTTTATTCCATATGTAAGTAATTATTGCAAACTTCCCTCTTTAATGGCAATAAGCCTTCTTACTGCATTTGTAAAACTGTATAGAAGTACATGCCTTTGAGTGCTTTATATGTTACGCCAAGCTAATGAATAGATTAATAAATAACATTAGTAATTAATAATTATTAATAAATCAATTTATACAAATAATGAATAGATTAATAAATAACATTAGTAATTAATAATTATTAATAAATCAATTTATACAAATAATTGAAATATTTTTGGCTGGTAAAAATCACCTGAAGTAGAGAGTTATTTCCATCTCCTCTTGCCTTTCTATCTGCACAGATCAGGCGAATGGCCAGTGGTGATCACAGTCCAGAAAACTTCTGAGGAAAGTACACAATGTCACTAACCAAATAGTTCCTGGGGATATCTGTAAGGAAATAGAATTTTGCACGATCTTACCTTATTTCCCCTGGAAAGTGTCTACATGTGTGTTTTATTGCCCTACTTCAATAATGGGCTGATAGGGTATTAGGTACAGCTTGGGTTTAAATCAAGAGAGCTTCAATTCTTGCTGTGCTTTTGGTCACAGGTTAAGTATAAATATCCCAGCTCAATCAATACAACTCGGTTCATTTTTCAAATCCACCTACTGGTTCAACCATCTTTTTAATACTTTTTCTCAGGAATTTTGGCACCATCACTCAAACAGGACATTCATTCCAAGTAGCGTTCACTGTAAGAACAGCAAGATTTGTCCTTAATATACTGTTAACTAGCATGTTTTACTTCTACTTCCAATTTAAAAATCAGCACACATTAGTATTTCCATTCACTTTGTTATCCATATTGCTAACTGCTAATAGACAGTTGGTTCTCAGCTTGCCACAGAATAAAAAGTCTAAATTGTAAACTATAATCCAAAAATAGTACAAGTCCTGAAACCCCAACATAAGACAAAAGAATTTAGTCAGCTTGAAGATAGCACAGCACAGAAACTGGTCATTCAACCCATTATGTTTTTGAGGTCTTCTTTGAGGGCTACATTTTGTGATTATTGAGCATTTTGAGCTTTTACCCCTTTTTTTGTGGGGGGCAGGCACATTGCATCAGCTTTTTTAACCCATGTGTCAACTTCTCCATGTTTTGCTGATTGACTTGAAGATATGCATGCAAAGAAATTTTGCAGGCAGTGCTGGGAGGTCTACACAGCATCAGCTCCTGGGTGAACATTCATTGTTTTTGATGTAATGTGGAGAAGAATGACTATGAAGCTTCCCCTAACCATTACAGGCCACATACCACAGAAGAGAGAACGAACGCTATTTCTCAAACGTACAGAACAGTGAGCTACAAGCCTCATAGTAACACAAACCAATATTCTCCTTTGCAATGCTGATTAATGCCTTGTGTATTTGCAATATTGTGAATTAGGAGAATGATGTAAGTAACTCACACTGGAACTGATTCCCCGAGAAATCAATCGAGTCAGAATTTACACACAGCTGACATAATTAAAGCTGAGAAGGCGATGACATGAGGCTGAGATCTTTTATAAGTCTGTGACCCCTTAATTGCCATGTATTGCAGACTCAAACCTGCAGCTTGCTATATGCAGTGTTATGGGAGCAGGTGACATCAGCAACAAATGCCACTGGAATACAAGGCGATCTAAAACAACAGAGGTGAAAGACCAATAGAAATGTATCAGCTTCAGATAGATTTATTGTGCCGTTTTGTTGTTACATTATTTATTTCCTGTATAATGAAACTTCACAGTCATCCTTCTCCATGTCACATCAGGAACAATGAATGCTAGCCGAGAGCTGATGTTGAATAAAATCATAAGAAATGCCATAATTTCACTGTGAATCCAGCTGCGAGTTATTACAACAAGCATAACATTGCTTCTGCAAAACTTGTCTGTATTTTTGAAACCCAAATTTAAGATGGTAAAATCTTATTCAAATGATTCTCTATTATCAAGAAAAATATAAAATATAGAATAAAGTTCAGCTCAACTGTCACAGTTTAACTCTACTAATCTGTGGCTTGGTTTGAATCAGAAAATCCAAAAGTGTATGTAACAGAAATATACATCGAACAGATAATTTGAACCCAGTCACTCTCTCTAATTAAAAGATGGAATTTTTCTCTTAATATTTAATTGATTACTCCCATTCACTACCTTGTTCGCCATTTTTTTCACATCTTTCAGAGGAGGTGGAGAAGAGTGTGATTTCCAACCCTTACTAATGCCCCATTTCTTTCCTTTCTTCATTCTGGTTTAACACAAGGAGTTCCTCACTTCCTCATTTCTCAATTCCTTTCAAAATTTCAAAGGCATAGGAGCACGCTGCTTGTGTTTCTTCACTCACAGCAATCTGCATTCCTAAAGCCTTCCATTGCTCACTAACACAAGATTCTCATTTGTTTACAGCACAGTACCTCAAGACTTTCTTTAATTGGGCTAACCAGTGCTAGGTACAATAAAGTGACTTTGACAATTTATTCCAATCATATTTCTGGTACAGCACTTGAAGTTGACAACTTAAAATGCAATTTTTAAAAAGTTATTACTGTAAGATAGGATACAATGGAGAGCAAGGAATCAAGTGGAAGTAGGGTTAGTACAACAGCAGGAAAAATAGACTAATTAATTCAACAATAGCTATTAAAAAAAACAGGGATATTAAAAGGAAGATAATTTTAAGTAAAATCACTTCTCCACGATTCGCTCTTGCTTCTCAGTTATTATTCATGGCAGGAAACAGACTCAGTCTCATTCATCCTTCAAGGTGAAAATGAGCACGTTCATTATCTGTGTTTGGGAAGATTCTGTTGGGGTTGAAGGTGACTGTTAAGGCTGATCAGTAAACATCATTTTGCAGACACTGAGCTTTGAGACGATCAAGTTGCTGAGTCAGGATTTCCACCCTTTGTATTTTCTCTCGGCTTCAGATAGGTGCTTGATTTCAAAGGAAGCCTTCTCGTTTGTTTTGCTTTGTTTGTGCCTGGTGTAACAATCCTGGACCAGCTTCTCTCAACACTCAGTCAAAATCAAATCTCATATGTGAAGTATTTAGAGAGTTTCTCAGTAGCAGTTCCTTTGATGTCCATGAATGACTAGAGCCAAGCTGTCCAGAGAAGGTTCATTTTGCTCAGTGTCAAGCTTCACAATACTTAACCAGCTGAACTCAGAGTCATAGAATGATGCAGCACAGAAACAGACCCTTCAGTCCAACCAGTCCGTCCTGACTACAGTCCCAAACTAAACTAGTCCTACCTACCTACACTTGGCCCATATCCCTCCAAGTATTTCTTATCCATGTATTTATCCAAATATCTTTTAAGTGTTGTAAATGTACCCACATTCATCACTCCCTCAGGAAGTTCTTTCAACATGCAAAACATACCCTGTGTAAAAAATTTCCCCTTCACGTCTTTGTTAAATCTCTCCTCTCACCTTAAAGTATGCCTCCTGGTCTTGAAATCCCCTATCCCAGGAAAAAGACAACTACCATTCATCTTATCTACACCCCTCATGATTTTATAATCCTCAATAAGGCCACCCCTCAACCTCCTACACTCCAGCAAAAAGTGCCCCAGTCTATCCAGCCTCTCCTTATAACTCAAAACCACCATTCCCAGCAACATCCTGGTAAATCTTTCTGAACTCTCTCCACCTTAATAACATCCTTCCTATAACTGGACACAGTATTCCAGAAGAGGCCTCACCAATGCCCTGTGCAACCCCTTCATGATTTCCCAACTCTCATACTCAAAGGTCTAAGCAATGAAGACAAGCATGCTAAACTCAGTTGTGGCTGTCCCAATAATGAAGTGGGTGCTTGATATGCCAAGTCAGGTGACCCTGTGTCAGTGCCTGGTATGTTTTCCTGCTCTCTTCAAACTTCCAAAGGTAGCTCAATTAAATTTCTTGCCAAATGACTGGTACATAGTCTCCCAAACTGTCACAGTCAGAGAACAGAGTGAGCAGCACTATTGCTCCTATAGACTTTTCCTTTTGTAGATTGACTTACACTTCTTCATTCTTGATCTTCAATCCCCAGATTGATGCTTGAAGCTTGACAAAGGCTACACTTGTTTTAGCAGTTATTTCATTGGTCTCATCGTCAATGTAGACAACTTGAGAGGGTAGTGCTGATATACATGATCTGACAAGTTCTAGCCATGGCCTGGAATTGTACAAACTCAAGATGATACTTTCCTGGAGCGGGATAATGTTCTTCAGTTTTCTTCATGTTTGTCTTAGGAGAGATTCAGCATTTTAAGCTTCTATTCTTTGGGGTTTAGATGAATGACAGAAGCTCTAATTGAGGAAAAAGAACATGCTAAAGGGATTGACAAAGTAAACACAGAGCAAATGTTTCCCCTTCCAGAATGACAGGTCACTGTTCTAGGCTGAGGGGTGGCACAACTAAAACAGAGAGGAAAAGGAATTACTTCTCTCGAAAGGGTTGTGCAGTTGTGGAATTCATTACCTCAGAATGTGGCGGATACTGGGGCATTGAGTAAGTTTCAGAAGAAAATAGGCAGATTTTTAATTAGTAATAGATTTGAAGGATTATGGAGAGGAAATTGGAATTGAGGCTGAGAGAAGATCAGCCATGATCATATTAAATAGCAGGGCAGGTTCAAGTGGCTGTTCCTGGTTCTTATGTTCTAACCATAGGCTAAACTTGTCGAATTCATTGCAGAACAAGGCCAGGCTACAAGGAACGTCTAGCTCTGATCTAGCAGCTAGTGGTTAGAGATCACTAAATAGGAAACCACAAAGGTATGTCTTTGGAGAGTGGAGTTTTTGGTCAGAGCAGTCACAAATTGAGCAGGTTGCTGTCCCTGTTATTTCTGATTTTGGAGCCAGGATCACCATTATAAAAATTCCCAGGCAGCATGTCAGAGGTAAGTATTCTGGCCAGGGTTGGTGCTCACACAGGGCCCCGTTTTACCTCAGTAGTGACTCGGAATGGATCAGAAGTCTCACCACACCATGTAGTTCACACACAAACAAGCTGTCCCATGGGCAGAAACAATCCATTTCAAAACATTAACCCAGGAATGGAAACAGGATAGCACAGAGTGGACAAGTTCTGCAATGTCTGCCAGTGGGGCTAGATTTCTGTTTTGGTAAGTTCGATTTCAGAGACTAACAAAATACCGCTGAAAGCAATCTTTTAAAACAAACATGTTTTCTGGACATCAAGGATGTGTAAATGCCAAACTTGATAAATAGATTTTCAGTGTTCAGTGATTATCTGAATCTGGAATGTGCTACCGGGAAATAGTGGTGGATGCAGATACGATGGGGTGTTTAAGGGACTTTTAGGTAAGCACATGAATACGCAAGGGATGGAGACATATGGACTATGACAGGCCGAGGGATTAACTTAATTTTATATCATGCTCTGTACAGCACTGCAGGCTGAAGGGCCTGTTCCTGTACAGTACTGTTCTCTGTTCTATGTTTTGTAAGCAGCAATAGATTTTGGTGCAATGTAACTTAAGTTGGGATTTGAAGGACCTGTAGATTTTGATTGTCAACGTATCAGGGATAAGAAGATACAAATTGTTAATGGATACTTTGCACCTGGCTCACATGCAGAAATGGAACATATTACTCTTTTCTGAAGGGCTTTTTCCACCATTACACACACAATGGTTTGACTGTAAGGACCGTGGTAAAATATCTTAATCAGCCAATTCCTCTGAGAATTGTCAAACCATTTTTATTCGCACTTGCACTGAAGTGAATTGCAGAAATTAAGCATCTGCTTAATTAACCCAAGAGTAGGCCCTGGTTCAGTGACACTTTGAACAGAAATTACTTCTGACAATTATTCAGCGATAACTCAATTATGATTGGTGGCATAAAGTCGTCTATAATGGAACCACCACTGCCTGCTCAGAATGATATATTGTATCTAAATATAGCACATCAATGGCCTCACTCAAAATATCTATAATCCTTGCAGCGCATTTTAAATCCTGAGATAACAGTTTAAAATAGCCACAGATTAATATTAAGGTTTTAGCAAAGATTTAAAGCTCGCGTTGTGGGTGCGGATATTGACTTATTCGCCAAGCTGGCTCATTATTGTTCAGACATTTTCGTCACCGTGCTAGGTAACATCAGTGAGGTCTCCAATGAAGCAATATTGTTCTATTCCGCTTGGAATTTATACTGTTTGGTCCGTTATGGTGAGTACTGTTGTTTCCGGTTTTGTTCTGTATGGGTTTGTATATGGGGTCCAATTCTATATGTTTGTTGATTGCATTACAGGTGGAGAACCATGCCTCTAGGGACTCCCGTGCATGTCTATGTTTGGCTTGTGCTGCAATAGTTACATTGTCCCAGTTAAACTGATGGCCTTTAAGGAGAGTTTGTCATGTTGTTTCGCTGCTAGCTGATGTTCGTGTATTTTGATGGCTCAGTTCCTTCCTGAATGTCTGATGTAATGTATTTGGCAGTCATTGCTTGGTATTTTATAAACCACATTCCTTCTGCATGTTGTGGGAATGGATTCTTTAATGCTTGTGAGCGTTTGTTGTAGAGTGGCTGAGAGCTTGTGGGCCACTGTGATTCCTTGTGGTCTTAGAAGTTTTGCTGTTAGTTCCAATATGTTCCTGATGTAGGGCAGTGTGATCAGTGTGTTAGGGTGTACTGTGTCCTCTTGTGTTGTCTGTTATGTAGGCATCTGTGGATGAAATTGCGGGGATATCCATTCATTGCGAAGATTTTGTATAGGTGCTCTTCCTCTTTCCTGCATAGTTCTGGCACGTTGCAGTGAGTGGTGGCCCATTTAAATAGTGTCCTAGTGCATCGTTGTTTGTGGACCATGGGGTGGTTGTTGTGGAAACTGAGGATTTAATCAGTGTGAATTGTTTTCCTGTACCATGGGACAAAGTAACCACAGTAGCCCAAGTCAAACTTAGAAGACATACAGGAATTCCTGGAGACATGGTTCTCCACTCTTAATGCAATCAACAAACGTATAGAATTGGACCCCATATACAAATCCATACAGAATGGAACCAGAAATGATATTATTCACCAGAATGGACTAAACAGTATAAATTCCCAGCTGAGTAGAATAACATTGCTTCACAGGAGGTCTCACTGATGTTGTTACCTGGCATGGTAACGAAACATCTGAATGAAAACAAGCCAGCTCGGTGAGCAATTCAACAACCTTACCCACAACCCAAGCTACAAATTTTTGCAAAAACCTTAAAACAACTATGGTCACATCATGCTACTAACTGCCAGACAGCGGAAACCTTCACCAACCGACTGAGCACTATCCGTGAACAATTCCACTTTCTCCACAAATGCTTCAGGAACCAGGTACTGCCCTGCAGCATGAAGTACAAACCTCCAGTCTACAACACATAGACATATAAAATAGGTGAACAGAACAGGTGCAGAATGCAAGAGTAATGGTTGCCTATAACTGACCCTAGAAGTACAGATGGAAAATTTCGGGCCAAAAATCAGAGTACCTAAACACAATTCACTACAAACCTAGAACAGGCCGTCACCAAATCAATCAATACATGACCAAAACTACAAAAGGGCCACAAGCTACATGAGAAATTTACTACACTGATCCACCATAAAGACAAGGCCAACAATAAAACCAGACACATGGATTAGAAACCTATCCAGGAGATGACACACAGAAAATTTAAAAACTATCCTACTATGGGGATTGAACTATAAACACAAAGATATGAACAGAACAGACTTCTTGGCTGCTCTGGAAACTACATTAAAAGACAAGCTCACGAATGAAGCACAACAAGCTATCCAACAAACTATAATCCCCACACTACACAGAAGGAATGAATGTGAAACCCTAAACACAAAGAGAAAAGCACCAGAAAATCTCAAGAAAGACAAGTCTATTATAAATCTAACAGCAGACAAAGGGCACACGACAGTCATTATGAACAAACCAGACTACATTAAGAAAGCACAGGCATTGTTTGCAGGTACAAACACTTGCCAACAGGTGGCGATAGACCCAGCACCGCAGCAAGGAAATGGGATTACCCAGACACTGAAGAGATGAAAGGATGCAGGGCAGATAACCAAGATGGACTCCATGAGAATGAAACCAGAAAGCATGAACACCAACAGCTTTTACAAACTTCCCAAGGTACCAGACATTCCCCCCCCCCTCAGACAAAGTCCATTGGGGATGATCCGGTTCCATTCCCCTCAGACACATTGTTTCCCTACCAGGCGTAAACTGGCCGAGGACCTGCAACAGAAACTGAAACACCAAGTCCACAGATCACTCCATTCCATCCACTCAACCCAGAAATTCCTTGATACCCTCAAGAACATTAAAAAAAACAGCAATGATGAGATAATTATATCCTTTGACATCACAGGATTATTCACATTAATTGACATCCCACTAGACAAAGAAACACTGACCACATTATTAAAGGAAGCAGGAACATCGACCAGCAGCTCCATCAGCAATGACAACATATTCAAACATTGGATTTGTGCCCTACCACACACTTCATCTTTAATGGTCAACTATACAAACAGATCAATGGCACCCCCTTGGAGTCACCCATCTCGGGACTCATCGCTGAGGCAGTCATACAAAGACTAAAACAAAACACCCACCCCTTCATTCAACCTAAACTGTGGACCCGGTGTGTGGGCAACACATTTGTCACAAGTAAACACACCAAACTAGAAGATACCCACCACCTCATCAACAACGTATTTGCCAGATTAAATTCACAAGAGAAGAAGAAAACAACAATCAGCTTCTTTTTCTGGATATTTAAGCTAAAGGTATGACCAATGAAGAGTTTCAAACCTTGGTATACAGGACAGCAACCCACGCTGATCACATCCTCAGCTTCCACAGCAATCATCCCAATGTCCACAATCAAAGTTGTGGAAGAACACTATTAAAAAGGGCCACCACTCCCTGCAACATGCCAGAACTATGCAGGAAAGACAAAGAGCACCCATACAAAATCTTCGCTCTGAACGGATATCCCCACAACTTCATCCACTGATGCCTACATAACAGACAACAGCAGGAGGACACAGTACACCCTAACACACTGGTCACACTGTCCTACATCAGAACATATCGGAACTGACAAAAAAGATCCTAAGACTGCGAGGAATCATGGTGGCTGTCAAGCCCACAGCCACTTTACAACAAACACTTACAAGGATTAAAGACCCGTTCCCATAACACGCAGAACCAACGTGGTTTACAAAACACCATGCAACAACTGCCACAAGTATTATATCAGACAGACAGGAAGGAAAGTAGCCATCAGAATACACAAACATCAGCTAGCAGCAAAACAGCATGATGGACTTTCCCTCACATCAGTATACTCAGACAATGAAGGCCATCAGTTTAACTGGGATAATGTAACCATAATAGCCCAAGCCAAACATAGACATGTACGAGGAATTCCTAGAGGCATGGTTCTCTACCCGTCATGCAATCAACAAACATATAAAATTGGACCCCATATACAAACCTATGCAGAACAGAACCAGAAATGACACTACTCACCATAACAGAGCAGACAGTATAAGTCCCAAGTGGAGTAAAACAACATCGCTTCATCAAAGGCCTCACTGATGATGATGCCTAGTATGGTGACAAAACATCTGAACAAAAATTAGCCAGCTCAGTGAGCAAGTCAACAAACTCACAGATTAATACAAATGCATCCTGCCATTAAGTGTACCTCGTCAAAAAGACTGATTGGCTATCGTTTTCAGCAAAGAGATTCTGAGGAGAGCACTGCATTATCACAGAGTTACTGTGATACAGAAGGAAATCATTCAGTCCATCAGGTTCATTTCGAATCCAATAGGTTAATGTCATTTTAAGTCAAATTCACTTTGAAATCACGCACCTCCAAATTCACCACCCTTATTAGCAGTAAGCTCTGAGTCATCAGCAGCCACTGTGTAAAAATGCTGTTGCTTATATTCCTGTCCTCTCCCCACCATATGCCTTGTCTAATTACCTTAAATGTTAAATACCTAATCCTTAGAGTCACAGAGAGTTACAATACATCACATCCACATTGGTCAAGAGCAACCACCTGAATATTCTGTAGAATGAGCCAATAAAAACAGCTTTCATTTGTCTACATTATTTACGTCTATGACAATCTGGTCCACATTGATCAAATCTCTCTTCAGTCTCCTTTGCGTCAAGGTAAACAATGCCAGGGTCCCCAGAAAAACAGGAAATTTACTGGAGAAACTCAGCAGGTCTGGCTGCATCTGAGAAGAGAGAAAGCATCTTCATGTTCAAATCTAAGATGATTGTTCTTAGAGTCATCCATTATATCCATTACATACAGATGAGGAAGGACACCACTTTGACTGGGACAACACATACATCCTAGGACAAGCCAAACAGAGGCACGCACGAGAAATCCTAGAAGCATGGCATTCCAACCGTAACTCTAATCCTCTTTCCACAAACTCTAAGACCTGCTGAGTTTTTTCAGCATTCTTGGTGTTTGCTTCTGATTTTCAACATTCATAGTATTTTACCCTTATTCAGGTTCCCCGATGTTAATCTCCCAGTCGTAGAACTATTCTGGTAATGGATGTGAGTTTGCTTGCTGAGCTGGAAGGTTAGTTTTCAGACATTTCGTCACCATTCTAGGTAACATCATCAGTGAGCCTCCAACAAAGCGCTGGTGTTACGTCCCACTTTCTATTTATCTGTTTTGGTTTCCTTGGGTTGGTGATGTCACTTCTGGCATTGGTGATGTCATTTCCTGTTCTTTTTCCTCAGAGGATGGTAGATTGGCTCCAAATCAATGTATTTTTTGATGGAGTTCCGGTTGGAATGCCATGCTCCTAGGATTTCTCGTGCGTGTCTCTGTTTGGCTTGTCCTAGGATGTATGTGTTGTCCCAGTCAAAGTGGTGTCCTTCCTCATCTGTATGTAAGGATAGAACATTATTCCAATGAGCCACCACACACTGCAGCAGAGAGGAACTACGAAGAGCCGAAGAAAATCACCTATACAGCATATTCAAAAAGAATGGGTACCCAATGAACACAGTCCGCCGATTTCTCAGTAACAAACCCAAACAAACAGTCAAAACGGGCCCAGAAACCATAACCACTCTCCCCTACATCAAAGACATTTCCGAAATGACTGCCACACTACTCGGACCTCTTGGCATCAGGGTAGCCCACAAACCCACCAACACACTAAAACAGCAGCTAATGAACTTAAAAGACCCTATACAGACAACAAATAAAACGAACGTCATCTACAAAATACCTTGCAAGAACTGTGACAAACTCTACATTTGACAAACTGGCAGAAAGCTAGCCACCAGGATACATGAACATCAACTAGCCACAAAACGACATGACCCACTATCACTCATATCCTTACATACAGATGAGGAAGGACACCACTTTGATTGGGACAACACATACATCCTAGGACAAGCCAAACAGAGACACGCATGAGAATTCCTAGAAGCATGGCATTCCAACCGGAACTCCATCAACAAACACATTGGCTCCAAATCAATCTGCCATCGTCTGAGAAAAAGAACCGGAAATGACATCACCAATGCAAGAAATGACATCACCAACCCAAGGCAACCTAAACAGATAGATAGAAAGAGGGACATAACACCAGCGCTTCGTCGGAGGCTCATTGATGATGTTACCGAGAATGGTGACGTAACGTCTGAAAACTGACCTTTCAGCTCAGCGAGCAAACTCACATCCAGAACCTCAACCTGAGCTACAAATCTTCTCAAAACTTGCTATTCTGGTAATCTACACCCTCACAAGAGCTGTGCCCCCCACAACCCACATTTGTTCCTAAAAGTGTACTGATCAGAGTGGATGTGATGTTTGAGTTGTGACTTAATCGAAGTATCAGACAAGTTCAATGTCATGTCCCTGCCATTGTAGTCAATGTTTTTTTTTCCATGGAGTTTGGAAGGCTCAGGGGCATAGAAGTTTATAAAATCATGAGGGGAATGGATAGGGTGATCAGCCAAGATTTCTTTCCAAGAGGGGAGACTCTAAAACTGGGCTGTATAGGTTTAAGTTGAGAGGGGAAAGATTTAAAAAGGAACGGAGGTGAAACTTTTCCACGCAGATGGTGGTGTGTGTGTATGGAGCAAGTTTCCAGAGAAGGCAGTGCAGGCTGGTAGATATAAAACATTTAAAAAAGGTATCTGAATAGGAAGAATTGAGAGGGATATGGGCCAAATGCTGGCAAATGGGACTAAGTCAGCTGTTGTGAAGATAGGTATGGTATTTGTGGATTGGAAGGCAGGACATGAGAATTTATTTGCACAATGACGGCTGGGGTCGGGGGAGCGGTGATGTGGAAAATGTGTGCTCCCTTTAAAAGATGATGATCTTTTTAGGCTTAAAATATGTCTGCAGGCAGCAGCAGATGCACATAGAGTTCTTGAAACTGAAATGTTGAATCAAAAAGCCATATTGTCAACAGGCAAAGCAGCATTTTTATCAAGACAACAGCTTTTTGAATTTAGCCAATTAATTTAAACCAGGCCCTAGATACCAGTGCCCAATTAAGTTTAAAAGTAATGGTTCGGACAACCTCAGACCAATTCTATTATAAGAAATTAATGGGTCAAAGAGTATAAAAGAAGAGAGCATTTGAAAATCAGTGTGAGAGTCAACTGTCATCTGCCAAGCAAACAGCTCTCTGCAACAAAACAAATAATCACTGGCTCTCACAGAAATCTCCAAACTCTGAGGAAGCACCATCTAAATAAAGGTACTTTGGCAATCTTAGCTAATAGCCCTGACATGAATTTGATGAAGGAAAGTGTTCCTGATTAGAGAACAAAGGAGAAGGCAAAGAAATTCCAGAAGGCTTACCTTGACTGGAATATTGAGAGACTAAGTTTTAGTTTATTTTTCTTATTACTTTGGCTTATATTGGTGATATATCACAACAGCATACTGTTAGAGTTCTGTTTTATTCAGGAATAGTTAGTAGCTAAGGGGGAATTGTTTAGTTTGTTATTAGTACTATTATGTTTTTCACTGTTAGAGTTAGATAAATTGTTACTTGTTGCTTATAAAGTATCAGGGCTGTCTTTCATTAATCCACTCCTTTTCAAACAGATTGCTTGGGGCGGGGGAAGGGGGTTGGGAGGGTGGTGAGGAGGTGAGAGGCAGATTATACCACTTTTCGTACCTCCTTTAACAATGTACGAGGCAAGGTGAGCTTCTCAGCAGAAATTGCTGGAAACGCTCAGCAGGTCTGGAAGGATCTGCGGAGAGAAAATCAGTTTGAGGTTTTCTTTAAGACAAATCCCTACCACAGCTCATTGCTGGCACATTTGGTAGATTTTCTACCACTGTTCTCTTTCCTGATATAATTTAAAGTCTGCTTGACCAAGTGTGGCAGATGAAAATCACATGATGACCTAACCAGGGAGAAACTTATTGTGAATGAAATCTACTTTATTGCAAGGTAGCAACTTGGTAGAAGGTATTTTGGTACAATAAGAATTCTTACAGACGGAAGGGGATCTCAGTGTTAGGTCTTACACCGTGAGGCCCTGTGTATAAGGCAATAATCAAGTGGTTCTCAGTGCACTTCATCACTTCATGGAGTATGTGCAACATTAAAAGGTGATCATTGCTTTTGGCATTTGGATAAAAGACCAGACACGTACAAGTGAAGACAAATATTCAGCTCACATTTGTGGTAAGTGTCATAAGTCGTATGACACCAGGTTATAGTTCAACAGGTTTATTTGAAACCACAAGCTTCCAGAGTGCTGCTCCTTTGTCAGGCAATTTCTGACCTTGTCCATCCCAGTCCAACACTGGTATCACCCCATCATGTATACTAACAGGATAGCATCTCTGAGAGGGTTGAGTGATTAAGGATTTGCCCTCATACATCATTCCCACAAATCCAGGTCCATACTTCTTTTGTATGAAAGCAATAATCTGGAATCAGGCTGACTGCAATTCTAAAAGTTAAATGCACATTTTCTGATCTCAATCCTATTTCAAAACAAAGTACATTAAGGTGAGGTCCATATTTAAATTAAAATACTGCTCCTAGGCTTTCAAGTATGTACCCATCCTTATTCACCAGATCTAACTCAATGTGAAATCCATTGTTCTGATTTCAAGGACTTCAGTGAAGCAAATATCCATAAACAAAACAAACATACCCAGGTGAAAAATTCAAATTAACAACCTTTCAGTTTGAGGTGCCTAAACAATGCAACTGATCTCTAATTTCAGGACACATTCTATAGATCTAAATTCTGTGTTATTACAGTCTGCAATGTCATATTATTGTACTGTAGTAACCACAGTACCAGGAGTGAAATTGTCTGATTCAAACCTTTTGCATGACTGAAGCATGAGACAGGATTGACATTTATATCACTTTTATTTCAACTTTTAATCCAGAGCTTGTTTTTCAGTTTGGTCCACTATTTTGCCATTTTGATTTTTGCTTCATTGAGAAGTGGGTTCCCAGATTCCTTGTGGATCGTGAGGTAGATTAGTTTGTGGTCATTTGCCCACGTGAGACCAATTTTCCTGGCTTCTCTCCCTCTTGCAGCATGGGCTATTTATGCTTAGAAGCTCCATCTAGTGGAAGAGCCAAACGTACAGAAATATCACCTAAGGCATGTCTCTTTTTGACAATTCAAGATCTGACCGAATACTGTGACCCACTGCATAGTCACATCACATTCTGCTGGAGCAACTAGAACAACATATGACACAAAAGGCTTTATTTGCTGACAGAACGGTTTGACAACACATTAACAATGCTTCTCTCTCTCTAGAGATGCTGCCAGACCTGCTGAGTTTCTCCAGTACTTTCTATCTTTGTTTCAGATCACCAGCACCCACAATTTTTTGTTTGTTTTATGCCACATAGTCAGTCTTTAAACACTGTACAATTTTTAGGAGTTGGGCAGAGCATTTGGGACTAAAGGGTTCATGGGCTTTTTTGGGAAAAGCAGAAACAGACCATTGAGTCGGATGATGCCATGATCATGATGAATGGTGGAACAGGCCTGAAGGGCCAAATGGCCTATTCCTGCTCAGATATTCTGTAATTGTTTGTAGATAAGATGCATATCACAACAACCTGTAAGTGCATGAACTACTGATATAGTACAGTAACTAAAAAAATTCAGAATGTTATCAGTCCTGAGGAAAGAACACGGAACTGAGAAGTTAATCCTGGTCCTTTCTCCACAGATGCTTCCAGACCCGCTAGCATTTTCTGTTGATATTTGATGGCATTTCAATGTTTTGATTTTTGTTTAGTTATGCAGATGTCAGTCTTGCTACCCAGAGTAACAACCATGCTGCTGTTAGGGAGGGGGTTCCAGAATTTTGACTCAAGTCAGGATGGTGAGTGGCTTGGAGGGGAACTTGCTTGTGGTGGCGTTCCCATATATCTGCTGCCCTTGTCCTTCCAGATGTAAGTGATTGTGGGTTTGAAAGGAGCCTTGTTGATTTTCTGCGTTCATCTCTTTAATGGTACACACAGTTGCTGCTGACCATCAGTGGTGAAGGCAGTGAATGCTGAAGGTGGTGGTGCTTTGTCTTGGATGGTGTTGAGCTTCTTGAGTGTTGTTGGAGGTGCTCTCATCTAGACAAGTGGGGATTATTCCATCATACTCCTGACTTGTGTCTTGTAGATGACAGACAGGCTTTTGCAGGTCAGGAGGTGTTACTCATCAGTGTTCCTAAGTTTCCGACCTACACTTGTAGGCAGAGTGTTTATATGGCCGGTCCAGTTGAGTGTCTGTTTCATGATAACATTCAGGGTGTTGACAATCATGTTGATAGCCAAGAGCCAATGGGTAGATTCCCTTTTGTTGGAGATAGATTTTTCTGACTGTTGATGCCAAAGTTTCATATTTCAAAGGTTGATATCAGTGTTGTAGCTGTACTGGAACTTCTTAGAGAAGAATACAGCTAGTTCGAGAGTACGATTCTTCAATACTATTACCAGAACGTTGTCAGGACCCATAGCCTTTGCAGTTTCTGATCCCCACAATTATTTCTTAATGTCAGATAGAGTGAATCTGAAAATGAGCATTTCTGATGCTGGCAAATGCTTCAGCCTTATCTTGTGCACTGAAGCTGGGGTCCCAGTGTTGAGATGAGGGATATTGCTGAAGCCTTCTCCTCCTGTTTATTATTGTGCATCCCATTCACAACTGGATGTGGCAAAAATGGAGAGTTATTTATGCTGATGGGAATGCAAGTAGTCCTGTTTGGTAGCTTTCCAAGGTTGACACCTCATTTTCAGGTAGGTCTGGAGCTACTCTCCTGCACTTTTCATCGAACCAGGATTGATCTCCCGACTTGATGGTAATGGTTGTGTGGGGGTTATGCAGGGCCAACTCGATTCAGTAAGATTCTGCAGCTGTTAAAGGACTTGATCTCACAGATACACTGTCTCAAGTTACTTGATTTGTTTGAAATCTATTCTATTTAGCACAGTGATTGTGCTACACAATACATTGGACGGTATCCTTAATTTAAGGAAGAACTTCATTACCGCAAGGACTCTGCAATGGTTTCTCTTGCCAGTACTGACACAGACTGCTGAGGACGAGGCCAGGTTTTCTGTCTTGTTGGTTCCCTCACTACTTAATCACCAAATCCTGAAGTCACTAGCTCCTGTGCCACTGGCGTTAACTGCTGGTAATTTGGGTCCGTTTTAAAACTGAATTATTTTAGTATCTCGTATTTTACATTTCCTGTGAAGTTTGAGACCTCATTTAACTGTGCTTCTGTAGTAACTAGCATTCTACAAATATAAACAAATGATTGATTGATACCACACCATCCCATTATTGATGCTGTGCTTGGGGAAAGATGACATGTTGGTCATAGAAAGAATGAAAACCAATCTTCAAATGGGGGTGAGCAAGGAGACAATGGGCATCCTGGCACCATGGGTAGCTGCTTGTGGTCATTGAACAATTAGCTCCAGAAAGGTGACAAAGCATTGATGGCCAACACACTGCCCCCTTCACCACAATACATTGCATCAACAGGGGTAGGCAGGAAGAGAGAGGGAGAGGAACCAGAGGAACAAGTTACCACCTTTTTGGGAGAAGACCAGGAGCTCCACTACATCAGTCTGAGGTAAGGACAAAGACTATTCACAAAGACTGAGAAGGATCAGGGATGGACACCTCTATACCGAAAACCATATAAGTCCATTACCTTTGTCCAGAAGAGTTTCAGCATTGATCAAGCATTCTCAACTGTGTCCAATTAAATATTGCATTGTGTCTCAACTGCTACTTCTTAACAAACTCCATAAAGTTTTTGGGAACTCCTGGCCAATGCTCGACCGTATATCTTAGGGTCACTGTGATCACAAGATTCCAAATCCAACAGCCTTCCACAGAGGTCATCTCTGCTTATGACATCTCTTGATGTGCTGCAGAAGTTCCTGAAGTAATGTCTGACACATTAGTTGCAGGAATAGATGACAACTGTGATGGTGAAAGGACTGAAGCACGTCTGAATTGGTTTAATTGCAGAGATCTGTCTACCTCTGTCAGAAAATTATGCAATGAGTTCCCATCCAACATCCTCTCAGGCAGAGAGTTCCAAAGCCTCTCAACCCTCAGAGAGAATAAATCCAATCATCTCGACCGTAAATGAGTGGCCAACAATAATTAAAGGGTGTCGCTAAATCTGCACTTACACGTAAGTAGAAAAATCTCTTCCAAATCTTGTAAGATCATTCAGAACCTGATGAACTTCATTCAAGTCACCCTTCACTCTTCGAAACTCCAGTGAAAACAGGCCCAGTCTACCCAACCTTTTCTCATAAAACAACCCACTCATTCCTGGTACCAATCTAATAAACAACCTCTAAACTACCTTAAATTTATTTAAATCCATCCTTAAGTAAGAAGCCAAAACTGCACATACTATTTAAGATATGGTCTCACCAATGTCCTCTATAACTGAAATCTAACGCTGTTAGTTTTAGGTTCTGTTCTTTTCCTTGATTTATTTGCATTGAGATAACTAAAGGTACTGAAACATCATGTTTGTAATAGCAATAAAAAAAAACACATGAATATTTCAGCAAGCTATGACAGCTACTCATTTAAATAGTAAACAAAACTTGGAATAATTAATGTCAAGCATTGTAGCCTGACTGCCAAATTCATGAATTCCAGTATTTCACAGTGATTGTTAAATACGAAGAAAGATACTGAATTATCCATACTGTGAAAAGATTTGGAAAATTCCTGGGGAAGATTGATGTACAGAGAGATCTGGGTGTTCAGGTCCATTGTTCCCTGAATGTGGCAATGCAGGTCAATAGAGTGGTCAAGAAGGCGTACAGCATGCTTTCCTTCATTGGGCGGGGTATTGAGTACAAGAGTTGGCAGGTCATGTTACAGTTGTACAGGACTTTGATTCGCCCACATTTAGAGTACTGTGTACAGTTCTGGTCGCCACTTTACCAAAAGGATGTGGATGCTTTGGAGAGGGTGCAGAGGAGGTACACCAGGATGTTACCTGGTATGGAGGGTGCTAGCTATGAAGAAAGGTTGAGAAGATTAGGATTATTTTCATTAGAAAGATGGAGATTGAGAGGGGGGGGGACCTGATTGAGGTCTACAAAATCATGAGGGGTATAGACAGGGTGGATAGCAAAAAGCTTTATCCCAGAGTGGGGGACTCAATTACTAGCGGTCATGAGTTCAAAGTGAGAGAAGGAAAGCTTAAGGGAGATATGCGCAGCAAGTTCTTTATGCAGAGGGTGGTGGGTGCCGGGAACGCGTTGCCAGCGGAGGTGGTAGACACAGACACGTTAGCGTCTTTTAAGGTGTATCTGGACAGGTACATGGATGGGCAGGGAGCAAAGGGATATAGACCCTTAGAAAATAGATGACAGATTTAGACAGAGGATCTCGATCAGCGCAGGCTTGGAGGGCAGAAGGGCCTGTTCCTGTGCTGTAATTTTCTTTGTTCTATGTAATAAGGCTAAGCTAAAGAACCAATCAATAACTAGTTACATTGAAGTGTTTGTGCAGTCTGTCAATGGCATCATGCTGAAAGACTTCCGCTCATAAAGACCACAGGCCAGAGAAAAGCACATCAGTTTGAATTTGTTTTCTTTTGCATGCTTGCTGATCTTTTTCCTCTTTTAAATGTGATAAAATTGACAAGTCTATTACTACACGATACATAAGCTGCAAATATATTCCTGTGACTAAGGACTGACTGATACATGAATCTCAATGTTTTGAGCAGTGTTGCTGCCAACAGAAGCAGACCAGTTATGACTGAATACCACTTTGGGGCTGGTTTTGCTTTTTACATTTTTCTTTGTTCATGGAATGTAGACAATTTTGGCAAGGCCAGTATTTATTGTTTGTCACAAATTAGTCTTCAGAAAGTGATGGTGAGCCACCTTCTTGTACCACTGTATTCATTGTAATGTAATGAGCCAGCACCCACAGTTCTGTTCCTATTGGAGTTCCAAGATTCTGAATCAACAAAAAGCAAATGATCTAGCTCCAAGTTGGAATGGTGTGTAAACCTGTTCAGAAGCATTGACGTGACACACAGAGATAACTTCAATGAGCACCATTTTCAGGTTTCTGCTCACATCTTCATGACTGGGTTCTGCTTCTGAACAGGGTACTTACAGGGAAATCACAGGTTATCGAATGCAGGTGACCACACGTGTAGTTCCTTCAGTTCTGTACAACAGCACCATGATACCAAAGCTGATAGATTAAAGGGAACATATACAGAGGCTGTTAACATAAACCCACTGCTGTCTTTCATCAATGCAGCAGTTAAGCTAATCTGCAACTCTGAAGGAATGGCGGATGGTCCCTCTGAATCCAGAAACCAAGATGACCTAATCTGGATCTAAAAAGTGGACTCAGCCTTTTCTTTTGTTTTGACCATGATTTGGACATTGAGAAATTGATGTGAAATCTGCTGACAGCAGCATTGCATTCATCCAGAAATATTTATTTATTGAAAAACAGTCTGCTTGAAAATATGAGGGGAAGAAAGCTACACAGAACATTGCCCTGAATTACCTGGGAGGGCACTTTCCATCTTTTGTAGAAACCAATTTATTTTAATGCATTTTTTCAAAAAGTTTCATTTAAACAAACCGTGAGATGATATCAACATTTTTATATTTTGTTTTATTTCACCATTAGATGTAATACATCGATCAAAACACTGAAACAACTCAAGTGTTTTACATTCTGCTGCAAAATCAATACATCACCAAAATCATTGGAGTACAATAATGAAAATGAAATGTTGCCACATTTAAAATGTTCATGAGATATTTTAGGTTATTTATGTATGTTTCCACAAATTTAAGATCTGTTTTGAATATTCATTCATCTTAGCAAGAAAACACAGTGGGAAAACACTAAATCATCAATGAATATTATCCTCTAAATACACTTTTCAAATAAAATTTGAGCAACTACAAAAGCCCTTGAATGTTTGTTTTTTGACTAAGTTACAGGGTTATTTCTACGTTTCCAGTGATTCATCAACTAAACACAGCTTGTATAAATCTAAACAAGATAGAGTCACGATCTGTTCTGTTCATGCTCTTTGCAGTAGCTCAAAGCTGCCATGAGGTGGTGGGAGATGTACATTTCACTGATCAATGTACTGAACTCCCAAGACAGCATGGACTCTGTACACCTTTTTTAACCTAAATAAAAGAAGAATAAATGTTTCTTTGGCAAAGGCATTCCATATGCAATAACAATTGTTCTGAATGTCTTGGTTGACTTCTGTGGAATACACTGTCTCAGCTAATGAGATCTGCAAAGAATCAGTTTGAAATAAACAAGTGGCACTTTACTGTCAGGTAAAAGCATTTAATCAAGCTTTTATCATTTTCCCCACTACTACAGAATTACAGATTAGTAGCAGCAAACACTGAATATCATACTATCCCTACTGCATGTTCATAAGTGAACCAAAAAGATGTGAATTCTAAACCATCAATTTGAGCCTGTGAAGTGTGTCCTCAAACATGGACTTTCCAGTGGATTGTGTATTATTTGTGGATTCTGTTCTCCACTGAGGAATAGGCAGTTAACTAACAAGATTGTAAGGAGATGGTATAACATTAGTATGATGCTTGACGATTGTACAAATAAAGTTTTGCTACAGACAAGTAGCTGGGATTTGCAAAATTGTCATCAGTTATTTATATTCTAAAACTGCACTAATCTCTGGATCGATCAAGATTTTATTCCCAGCGCTTATCTGTTCGTCTTCTGACAAATCTCACAATATTTCACATGAATGTTGTCAACTATCAAAATGCTCTGTGCATTTCAGCATAATCTCTGTGAACATGCTAACTGGTTCTGACAGAAACATGCCACGTCAGTACACTTTAACAATTAACCATACATACATTTCATTATAACATTTTTCAAGGTGCATATTGTAAGTCTCAGTTATTGCCTTTCTGTGAATGATGCAAGTTAAACAATTTATGCAACTGGACAAAAAAGGTACAAAGTTAAAATACAGGAGAGGAAACCAAAGAAAAAAAGTCATCGTTTGAACTGGTCATGCTTTGCATTAAAATGAAAAGCACCACATGTTTGATTTTCTAAATTCCTAATGATCTCATTTTGCTTCAATAACACGCTGAAAATCACAGGGCTATCTGGCTTACGTTGGATTATCAATGAGGAACAATTTAGACCATAAAACCACAAAAGATGTAGCAGCATAAACAGGCTGTTCAGTCCATCAAATTTGCTCCAGAATTCAATGATGTCATAATTGATCTGATAATCCTTAACTCCACTTTCTTGCTTTTTCGCCATAACGCCTGATTCCCTTACTGATTAAAACTTAGTCTATCTCAGTCCTGAAAGTACTTACTGACCCAGCTGTAGCAGCCTTATGTGGTAAATAATTCCACAGATTCAGTACCCCAGAGAAATTCTTCTTCAGCTCTGTCTTAAGTATGTGACTCCTAATTCTGAGATTATGCCCTGTGGTCCTAGGATCTTCTGTAAAGGGAAACAATCTTTCCACATCTACCCTGCCATGTCCCTTGAGAATCATGTACATGTCAATAATATCACCAGACGTTCTTGTAAGCTCCAACAAGTGCACCATGTAGTGCTGAGTATGATGCTTGAAACTCAAATATTTCACTGCTATGTAGTTTCAGCAATTAGTCACATTGCAATTTCAGGGCTGTCCATTTTCTAAACTCCTGAGCTGCTCCATTTGTTCACTTTGCAGTTCAACCTGCAGTAGTTACAGTAAAACAAAATTGACTATAGATTGGTAGGCATCAGGGAAGCAGTAATCAATAGGCATTTCCATATAATGATGGTACTTCACATGTGTTTAGTACAAAAGACAAAATGATAGCATTTTAAAATAGTGACTATAACATACAGATGGGAAGAAAAGAGATTGGTTTGTTGGCTCTATACTTAATCTCGTTAACTGTGGTACTATAGGGCCACTAATTCAAACAAATGCTTGGTCAGCCTAGATTTATTTAAATACAACTCAACTGAACCATCAAATCAAATGTAGTTCCCCTTTCACCAACATTAAAATACCAATGGACATATAAACACCACACAGCAGTCTCGTTAGAATCATTGGAAGCTAGTTTCTCTCATTCTCCTTAAAATAACCACAGATAATTAGCTCAACCTCAACTTACTGAAAGCTAAAACTCTTTCTAGGTAAGGCAGTGGTTTACTTATATTTCCTTTGAGCTAGTGGATGGTACTCCTTGCTCACAGCGTTGTTTATTCTGCATTGAGGAGGTCAATCACAGACTGGGTGACTGCTTTGCAGAACACACCTGCTAGGTCTGCAAGCATGATATTAACTTTTCTCTATTTGCCATCTTACTCTCATGTTCACAATTCTGTTCTTAGATGAGATTAGATTCCCTACAGTGTGGAAACAGGCCCTTCGGCCCAACAAGTCCACACTGCCCCTTGAAGCATCCCACCCAGACCCATCGCCCCTATAATTCGTTCTCAGAAAGGGGTACCAGATCTGAAACTTTAAGTCTGATTTTTTTTCTTCACAAATGCTGCCAGATCTGCTGAACTTTTCCAGCAACTTGTGTTTTTGTTCCTGATTTACAGCATCCACTGTTCTTTCAGTTTTTTAATGCATTTTATAGCATTCAGTATTCAACACTGAGATCCAGAATTTCACGGCCTTGAACTCTATTCTTCATTTTGATGTTTCTCCCTACTCCCAGATACCCACGCCAAATACCAGTCTGAATTTCACTTCCACATTTTACTTCCAGATGAACCTTTCATTTATTCTGCGGTTAACACCCACTCTGGACCAATAATTTATTGTATTTATCACAACCATTCCCATTCCCTTTCTGCATGGTTCCATGACAGCTTTGGCAAAGATGGAGCCTCTCTTACCCTCTAATCTATCCCTGGTTTTGTTCTACCCCATCCCTCCGCCTTTTTTTAAGTAAATCCAAACTTACTACATTTCAAAGAAAGATTAGATTATCTTCCCTACAGTATGGAAACCAGCCATTCGGCCCAACAAGTCCACACTGCCCCTTGAAGCATCCCACCCAGAACTGTTCCCCTATAACCCACACACCCCTGAACATTACAGGCAACTTAGCATGGCCAATCCACCCAGCCTGCACATCTTTGGGTTGTGGGAGGAAACCGGAGCACCCGGAGGAAACCCACGCAGACACGGGGAGAATGTCTGTGTGGAGTTTGCACAGTTGCCAGAGGCTGGAATCGAACCCGGGTCCCTGGCGCTGTGAGGCTGCAGTGCTAACCAGTGAGCCACTGTGCCGCCCCAAGAACAAAGAACAAAGAAAATTACAGCACAGGAACAGGCCCTGCGGCCCTCTAAGCCTGTGCCGATCGAGATCCTCTGTTAAACCTGTCATCTATTTTCTAAGAGTCTGTGTCCATATGCTCCCTGCCCATCCATGTACCTGTCCAGACACATCTTAAAAGACAGTAATGTGTCTGCGTCCACCACCTCCGCTGGCAACATGTTCCAGGCACCCACCACCCTCTGCGTAAAGAACTTTCCTCGCATACCTCCCATAAACTTTCCTCCTCTCACTTAGAACATGACCCCTAGTAATTGAGTCCCCCACTCTGGGGAAAAAGCTTTTTGCTATCCACCCTGTCTATACCGCTCATGATTTTGTACACCTCAATCAGGGTCCTCCCTCCTCAATCTCTGTCTTTCTAATGAAAATAATCCTAATTCACTCAACCTTTCTTCATAGCTAGCACCCTCCATACCAGGCAACATCCTGGTGAACCTCCTCTGCACCCTCTCCAAAGCATCCACATCCTTTTGGTAATGTGGCGACCAGAACTGTACACAGTACTCTAAATGTGGCCAAACCAAAGTCTTATACAACTGTAACATGACCTGCCAACTCTTGTACTCAATACCCCGCCCAATGAAGGAAAGCATACCGTATGCCTTCTTGACCACTTTATCAACCTACGTTACCATCTTTAGGGAACAATGGACCTGAACACCCAGATCTCTCTGAACATCAGTTTCCTCAGGACTTACCCATTTTCTGTATAGTTCGCTCTTGAATTAAATTTTCAAAAATGCATGACCTTGCATTTGCCCGGACTGAACGCCATCTGCCATCTATCTGCTCAACTCTCCAAACTATCTCTCGTCTGCTGTAAACTCTGACAGTCCCCTATCTGCTACTCCACCAATCTTTGTGTCATCTGCAAACTTGCTAATCAGACCATCTACACCTTCCTCCAAACCATTTATGTATATCACAAACAACAGTGGTCCCAGCACAGCTCCCTGTGGAACACCACTGGTTACAGGTCTCCAATTTGAGAAACCCCCTTCCACTACTACTCTGTCTCCTGTTGCCCAGCCAGTTTTTTTTAATCCATCTAGCTAGCGCACCCTGGACCCCATGTGACTTCACTTTCTCCATCAGCCTGCCATGGGTAACCTTATCAAATACCTTACTGAAGTCCATGTATATGACAGCCTTTCCCTCATCAATCAATTTTGTCACGTCCTCAAAGAATTCTATTAAGTCGGTAAGACATGACCTTCCCTGCACAAAACCATATTGCTTATCACTGATAAGCCCATTTTCTTCCAAATGGGAATAGATCCTATCCCTCAGTATCTTCGCCAGCAGCTTCCCTACCACTGACGTCAGGCTCACCGGTCGATAATTACCTGGATCATCCTTGCTACCCTTCTTAAACAAGGGGACAACATTAGCAATTCTCCAGTCCTCTGGAACTTCACACGTGTTTAAGGATGCTGCAAAGATATCAGTTAAGGCCCTGGCTATTTCCACTCTCACTTCCCTCATTAACCTGGGATAGATCCCATCAGGACCTGGGGACTTTTCCACCTTAATGCCTTTTAGGATATCCAACACTTCCTCCCTCCTTATGCCGACATGACCTAGAGTAATCAAACATCTACACCGAACTTAACATCCATCATGTCCCTCTCCTTGGTGAATACCGATGCAAAATACTCATTAAGAATGTCACCCATTTTCTCTGACTCAATGCATAACTTTCCTTCTTTGTCCTTAAGTGTGCCAATCCTTTCTCTAGTTACCATCTTGCTCCTTATGTATGAATAAAAGACTTTGGGATTTTCCTTAACCCTGTTTGCTAACAATATCTCATGTCCCCTGTTAGCCCTCCTAATTCCTCACTTCAGATTCACCCTACATTCCAGATATTCTTCCAGAGCTTCATCTGTCTTCAGTTGCCTAGACCTTATGTATGCTTCCTTTATGTATGCTGTCTTTTTGAACTTGTCTTCAGTTTTGAAGAAGAAGTCATATGAACAAACGATACCAGACGTGTTGAGTTTTTTCCAGGACTGTTTGTTTTTAGTTGAGGTTTCCAGTATCTGCAATACTGTGCTTTATGAAAGCTTTCATCATCAACGCTGCTCAGTCTTCACTTGTTGACACATACCATTGCATTATGTGCTCAGTCCAAAATAACACCATCAGACACCAGCATTATTGCACTCTTATTTGAAGTTGATGAAAATTATCTCAAACATCTGAATGGCGAAAATGTGTCATGACAAACAGTGAAGGAGTTTACAAGCAGTCATGATGTTGCTCATCAGATCCACTCAGAGGAAACTGAAGTTTCTTCATAGTCATGATGCTGCTGACAGCCAACAGTTAACCTTTGTTCAGAGATAGCAAGAATTGCAGATGCTGGAGTCAGGGATGACACAATGTGAAGCTGGAGGAACACGGCAGGCCAGGCAGCATTAGAGGAGCAGGAAAGCTGACATTTTGGGTCGGGACCCTTCTTCAGAAGTAGTCCTCTGATTCATCTTTGTTCCCCTTAATTGAAGGGTCAAAAATAAGGGGTCATAACTTGAAGGTGAAAGGCAGGAAGTTTAGAGAGGATTTGAGGAAACAGTTTTTCCACCCAGAGGGTGGTGGGGGTCTGGAATGCACTGCCTGGGAGGGTAGTTGAAGCAGGAACTCTTATAGCCTTTAAAAAAGTACTTGGATGAACAGTTTGATTTCATAACATTCAAGACTATGGGCAAAGTAGGACTACTGTAGATTTAGTGTAAGTTTGGTGGTACAGAATTAATGGGTCAAAGGGCCTCTTTTTTACAGTATGATTTTATTATTCCATTAAATGATCACCACAGCTAAACTATTTGATGAAAAGTTATTGTGCTAAAATATTAATCAATCCTCTCTCTCTACACAGGCTGCCTGACCTGCTGAGCATTTCCAGCATTTTCTGTAGTCACTATGCTGGATGATGATATTCTGCTCAAAAAAAGAGCAGACAGCTGATATGCACAGCAAGGGGTACATCGTCTAGTACATGTGTTTGATCATCCATCTGCACTGCATAGTGAAAGAGGAGGAATACAAATTGAAGTTAAACAAAAACTGTTTTTAATCGCTACTCCCTGAACCTGTAATCATCAAGCTGACTATCAAATTGTGCCACACCTTGATTTTTTTTTCCCCTGGTGGGTATCTCTACAAAGAAACAGAAACTGACATTTTGCATGTATCAATCCCACCTTCTGTGCGCACAGGCACATTGTAGCATGCTACAGTTACACAAGACAAGCCCTTCATCTTGGAGCCTAGTCTTAAGGAACACAAATGTCCTTATTTTAATTTCTTGCTACAGTTTTTCACAAGGACCAGAATCTTATGCAGCACAATATTACCAACACTATATGCCTTCAGAATAAAACTTAAGGTAAGCACAGACATGTTGTATCACTTTGTTCCTGGATTCACTTATCTGTGGTTTTACTTTTGAGAGGTAATGCCTACAAAGTCACAGCAGGGTTAAAAAAAATCATAAACCAGCAGACGTGAGAATGCTGATATCATCATAGAAACAGAATATCTAAAAAATAAAGAATCAAATTGCAGTAAAAACTAACATTTATAGTCAGAAAGCTTACACAGAAGACACAAAGACCTTTTTCAAATGGATTTGTTTGTTATCAATTTTTTGCTTTCATTTGATGGAGCAGACAATGTGTGTGCTATGGTTTTAAGATTCTACAAAAGGTGGAACATACAAATATATATAGATATACACGTATGTCTACACATACATACAGGCTTGCACACAAATGTACACACAGATGTATGCATTCACATACACACACTTACAAACATTTAGTAAATAACACATTGAATCACAGTTCAATTCCAAGTTAATTCTGTTTGTATGAGAATTTTTAAATCACACCAGTAGGAATGCTGAAACACATTACTCGTTTTACATCTTATAACACATATCAATGAAATTCAAGAAGCAGACATGCACACTGTTGTGATCTGGACGCTGGAGAAAGTCTTCCCTCACTAACAGCAGTGCTTTCAAACAGTTTCATTGCCAATATCTGCACCTTCCTCAGCATCAATAATGATTAGCTGCATTCTGACGGCACTCTGGAGCAGATCATCTTTTTTTCAACATTTTCGATGTCATTTCAGAAAAGTATCTTAGCTTAGAAAGGAGTTTACAATTCAATCACAAGTAAGTTACTTACATACACCCCCCACTCCCGCCACCTTACAGGATGAGATTTAATTAGTGTACATCTTAAATGCAGGCAGATACATCAATTACATATTTCTTTGCAGTTCCATTTGTCAATGAGCAACCTAATCTATATGTTAACCATTTGCTACAAACGCTGCCTACTCTCGTGGATGGGTTCGGCCCTTTAATTGTGCGGGAGCTTGACATATTCCCATTGTCTGACATTCCGAGTCTTACCCAGCTCTCATTCAAACCGAGAGGGAGAGAGAGAACGACCTAAGCTCGTGTGAATAACGTACAAGAATTCCCACATCTCACCCGAAAGGGG
This sequence comes from Stegostoma tigrinum, assembly GCF_030684315.1. NCBI lineage: Eukaryota > Metazoa > Chordata > Chondrichthyes > Orectolobiformes > Stegostomatidae > Stegostoma > Stegostoma tigrinum. Next base: position 587,281 of record NC_081355.1, read on the forward strand.
AGCGTGATCGGATTCCTACTGGAATTACAACCAGCATTTCGAAATTTTCCTATTTCCCCCTCCCCGAAATTATTCAAATCATCCTCAAGCCCTTCATGTCCCGGTCTGGTACCCGAACTGGAAACGTTGCACTGAACCGTCCCTGCTCTTCACAGCCAGCAGGACCCAGTGGGAAAGGGAATACTGAGGAAGGGAGGGATAGCAATGTGGAAGTTTCACTCCCTTGCAGCTCCATCAGAAGGAGCTTCTGGAGCGCTCTCCCCGCATTGCACTGACACCCTCCAGACACACACACACACACACACACACACTGACACAGGCAAACAACACATTCACAGACCTAGACAACAGACACACACGTACCCCTCCACACACAGACATCCCCCTACACACACACACACAGTCGCTGATTCACACATACAAAGAGACGTACAGAGACACAGCAAAATGTGTAAACTGAGCAAGTGGGCACAGGCTCTCTCTCACACACAGACAAGGGCAAAATGAGGGGTATCAGGGAGAATACCTCCCGTGCATCCTTTTCAGACTACAATTCACTGGAAGTTGTGAAGGTAACTGTACATCCAGCGGAGTTCCCGTGTCACCCAGCAACAACTTCAGTTCTCCCAAACCAATCCGGACAAAAGTGACAACAGCGCGGAACATTTGCCGAGAGCTGGAGCTGCTCGGTGGATGAGTTTCTCCCCTCAGCCCCATGGCTGTGTCCACACCACTCCTCGGCCCCCAACAACATCCCAAATCCGACCTCTCCCCACACTCACACAGAAGCCCCCAATCACACACCAACAGTCTGCTGGTTTGCCTTTACTTACAGTGAAGAATGTGAGCTGCTTCAATCTTCCTCGCAAAGATTCAAGTTCCTTCACCGTTTTAAAAAGAAACACTCGCAGTCATCTCCCTCTCCCTCTCCCTCACCGTCACCCTCTCGGAACTCAGCGACGACTGGCGACACACATGTCTGTGTGCAGCTCTCCCTTGGAGCACAGAAGCAGCAGGGAGCTGTGCAAACTCCACACTGGGAGAGGAGGAGCACTCACGCTGCTGTAACTCCCTGCTTCAGCGAATCAATCTCTCTCCCTGAAACTAATAGGCCTCCATTTAAGCAGCCAATCGATATGTAGGATTCCTCAGCTCGTCCTTTGGTTGTTTTTATGTAAATAGTGGGAATAATCCCCTCACTCCCCTTGCCATGAAGATGTGTAAATTTTAAAAGAAACACAATTTAAATATATTTGTTCACCTGAATATGTTATTCAGCGACCTTCAAATAAAAAAAGTAAAAGTGTACAATACGAGAATTGTTAATACATTAAAAATCATATATTAAAGTTGTCCATGTGCTAAAGGTTTGGTTTCAGGTTGGAAGAACAAGGACAGCAGCTATATGGGAAGACCTCTAGCTAACCTTAACCCGATTGCACTCACCATCCTGACTGGAAACATATTGCCAGTTCTTCACTGTCACTGGGTCAAAATCTTGGAATTCCCTCCCTAAGGGCATTATGGGTCAACCCACAGCACAAGGACTGCAGCGATTCAGGAAGGCAGCTCACCCCCACTTTCTCAAGGGCGACTAGTGATGACGGTAAGATTGGCCCAACTAGTGACCTACACATCACATGAGTTCATAAAAATATGTATAAAAATGAGACATTGCTGGATTTGGCACCAAATTCTCTTGTCTTTCTAAATAGTTTGCTGCTAGTTGCTATAATTGACTAATAAAAAATAAAGAAAACTGTATAGTATTGAATCCAATTCCAACAGGGCTGGACGGGCTAAATGCAGGGTGTATGTTTCCCCTGGATGGGGCGTTTAGAACCAGGAGACACAGTCTCTCAGGATATGGAGCAGACCATTTAGAAATGAGATGAGGACAGATTTCTTCGCTCAAAGGTGAACCTGTGTATCACAGGAGACTGTGGAGGACGAGTTACTGGATACATTCAAGAATGAGGTAAATACATTTCTAGATTTTGAAGACATCAGGGCGTATGAGAAGAAAGCAGAAACATGGCATAGTGATAGCGAATCAGCCATGACCTTTGAGTAGGCTCAAAAGGATGAATAACCTACTCCTGTCCCTGTGTTCTATATTTCTACATTTCATGAAGCATGGACAATGGTTACACTGCCTTTGATGCACACACAAAGTTGTTTCCCTTCTTCTGGGAGCCATGATGTTGACTGGAAGAAGAATTGCAGGTGGAATTTTAACCTGGAGATATTTTCCTCATCAACGTGGTCGAGGATGTTATGACATATCTCTGGAGCAGGTGGGATTTGAAGCTAGACCTCCTGGCTCAGAGGTAGTGACACATTCACTGCAGTTCAAAAGCCCCTCATTTCAGCTTGGATTTTTTCATCATCAATCTGTTCAGAGATGCCATTATACACTAGTGGAGCAGGTGGGACATAAGCCTGGGCCTCCCAGCTCAGATTTAGAGACACTACCACTATGTCACTTTACAAGCTCTATTTCAGAATGGCAAGAGGGTCTAGGCCCAAAACGTTAGCTTTCCTGCTCCTCTGATGCTGCTTGGCCTGCTGTGTTCATCCAGCTCTACGCCTTGTTGTCTCAGATTCTCCAGCATCTGCAGTTCCTACTATCTCTGATGCTATTATACATCTCTGGAGAAGGGGAGGATTTGAACCCAGACCTCCTGGTACAGAGGTAGAACCTGAACCCACCCCTCCTGACTCAGGGATAGTGACACTACTCTGTACCACAACAGCCTTACTCATTTCAGCCTGGACATTTTCTAATCAACCTGCTCAGAGAAATAATTACATGGTCTGCACTAGGTAGGGCTCAAACCCTGGTTTCCTGCTTCAGAAGATACCACTGCAATCGAATAGTGCTCATTTCCATCTGGGGGTATTTTCAAATCAAACTGCTCAGAGGTATTATTGCACTCCTCGGGAACAGGTTGGATTTGAACCCAGGCCTCCCAGTCTAGGGGGAGATACAGTGCCATAAGAACCTTCCCATTTCAGCCTGGATATTTGGTGCAAGAATTGGCTTCAGTTGTCAGCCTGGAATAGACAATGAAGCTCACACTTTAACACTTCATTGTAATCCAGTATCTAGGCTGTAAACATCTGACTTGCAAAAAGAATCGGGTCAGGGGGAGTCTGGGCTGTGATATAACTCCCAAGTTGTTTCCATCATTGATGCCAAATAACTGGTTTGGAAGTGTAAGATGACCACAAGAGGAATGAATACATTAATGAAAAGGCAAGGAAAAAGACAACAAAAGTGGGTGGACATGTTTTTCAATTTTCTTTCAAGTGCTTTATTGCATTTGATTCAGTGTAAGTTATAACAAACCTAACATTAATTCAAAAAAGAACTAAATAATTCCCACATCACTCATCTCCCATTGCATTCTTACCAATGTCTCGCACAGCTGCAGTAAAGCTTGAGACTTTTAAAATCCATTATCCCAATAATATGGCCCAACATTCCATTTGCCTTCTCAATCTCTTACAGTATATGAATACTAACTTGCAATAAGTCACACACTAGGCTACCCAAATCCTTCTGTCTGACCGTGGGTTGAATTCACTCTCCATGTATACAGTATGCTCCTTTCTTCATACCAAAGTGAACACATTCACATCTGACAAGTTATGCCCCATCTGCCTGACCTTTTGCCCACTCAGACTATATCTCTATGTGTCATCTCTATTTTAGCTTCATGGTTGAGTTTCCCGCCAGATTAGAAGTAACTGGAATTTTTTTGAGAAAAATAATAGGTCCCCTCATCCAAATCATTGAAACAAGTTGTAAATTGCTCAGTACCTCACACTGATCCCTGGTGGATTGCCTGGTGGTAGCTTGCCAATTCAAGATAAAAGACATTGAACCCTCCTGTTCATTTCCTGTTAGAAGATAAATTGTTTTCCATGCTGAAATGTCACTCCCACGCCATGTGCTCTGATGCTAGTGCAGCAGACTTTGATGAGGCATGTATAAAATGTCCTTTGAAAATCCAAGTACACCACACCTACAGTTTCCCCACTATCCACCATGAGCATTACTTTATCTGAAATAAGCTTCAATAGATCAAAAGAAAATTTCGCTTTCATGAGGCCATGTTGTTTCTGCCTGATAGCACTGAAATTTTCTAAGTATCTCTTTAGAACCTCCTTACTAATGGATTCCAGTATCTTCTCTGTGGCAAATGTCAAACTTATTGATTTATTCTTTGCTGAGGGTTATGAAAGATTTCCTTAAAAATCTACCACTGTAACTCAGTTGACCTACCTTTTAACATAGTTTCCTAGTTTGCACTAATTAGCTTTGCCTTTGTACCCTCAGGATTACCTTTATGTAGGTTGAAATTAATGCTCATGGATCCACAGTTCTCTTGTTCAAACTAGACATGAAATGCAATCATGAAATGTTCACTATCACCCAAAGGTTCCTTTATCATGAGTTTATTGACTTAACCCATCTCATTGCATATTACCAGGTCCGGTAGAGTCTGCTGTATTGATAGAGCAAGAACAAGAACAAAGAAAATTGCAGCACAGGAACTGGTCCTTCACCCTTACAAGCCTGCACCGGCTTGCTGCCTGTCACCACTCAAACCCCTGCCCCTTCTAGGGACCATATCCCTCTATTCCCATCCTGTTCATGTATTTGTCAAGATGCCCTTTATAGGTCTCTATTGTATCTGCTTCCACTGTCTCCTCTGGCAGCGAGTTCCAGGCACCCACTACCCTCTGTGTAAAATACCTGCTTCGTAAATCACCTTTAAACGTTGCCCCTCTCATCTTAAACCAATGCCCCCGGTAACTGACTCTTCCACACTGGGATAATGGGAACTGCAGATGCTGGAGAATCCAAGATAACAAAGTGTGAAGCTGGATGAACACAGCACGCCAAGCAGCATCTCAGGAGCACAAAAGCTGATGTTTCAGGCCTAGACCCTTCATCAGAGATGCTGCTTGGCCTGCTGTGTTCATACAGCTTCACACTTTGTTATGTTTCACACTGGGAAATAGCTTCTGACTGTTCACTCTGTCCGCGCCCTTCATAATCTTGTGGGCCTCTATCAGGTCCTCCCTCAACCTCCATCATTCCAATGAGAACAACCCAAGTTTCTCCAAACTCTCCTCATAGCCAATGCCCTCTGTACCAGGCAGCATCCTGGTAAATCTTTTCTGTACCCTCTCTAAAGCCACCACTTCCTTCTGGTCGTGTGGCAACCAGAATCGAACACAATATTCCAAATGTAGCCTAATTAAGGTTCTGTAAAGCTGCAACATTACCTGCCAATTTTTAAACTCAATGCCCTGGCCAATGAAGGCAAGCATGCCATATGCCTTGTTTACCGCCTGTGTTGCCACTTTCAGTAACCTGTGTACCTGCCTATCAGTTCTCTTGAGGATTCTACCATTTACTATATATTTTCCATCTGGGTTAGACCTTCCAAAATGCATTACCTCACATTTTACAGATTAAACTCCAACTGCCATCTATCCGTCCAAGTCACAAGCTGACCTAAATCCAACTGTACCCTTTGATGGTCCTCATCGTTACCTGCAATTCCACCAACCTTTGTGTCTTAGGCAAATTTATTTATCAGACCAGTTACATTTTCCTCCAAATCATTTATATATATGACAAACAGCAAAGGTCCCAACACTGATGCCTGAGGAATGCCACTAGTCACAGCCCTCCATTCAGAAATGCACCCTCCACTTTGCAAACTCACCTCTTTATCCATTTTGCAAGCTCACCTCTGACCCCTTTACAACTTTATCTTCAGTCTCCCAGGTGGGACCTTGTCAAAGGCCTTACTGAAGTCCACATAGAAAACATCCACTGCCCTACTCTCATTGATCATCCTCGTCACTTCCTCGAAAATCTCAACCAAGTTGATGAAACACAACCTCCCCTTCACAAAGCCATGTTGCCTCTTGCTAACACACCCACTTATTTCCACATGGGACTAAATTCTGTCTCAAAGAATCCTCTCCAATAATTTCCCAACCACTGACATAAGGCTCACTGGCCTGTAATTAGCTGGATTATCCCCACCACCCAACTTAAACAAAGGAACAACATTGGCTATTCACCAATTCTCTGGGACCTCTCCTGTAGCCAGTGAGGCCCCAGCAATTTCCTCCCTTGCCTATCTCAGTATTCTGGGGTATATCATAATTTCCCTTCCCTGTCCTTGAGTAGGCCAACCTTCTGAATGGCTATCCCATTGCTCTTTGTATGTGCATAAAATGCCTTGGGATTTTCCTTAATCCTGTTGGCCAATGACTTTTCATGACCTGTTTTAGCCCTCCTGACTCGTTGCTTCAGTTTATTTTGACTTTCCTTGGATTCCACCCTTGCTTCATGTGTTCTCAGCCTCCTAGCCTCGATAAATGCTTCCTTTTTCTTTTTGATTAGGCTCACAATATCTCTCGCTCTTCAAGGTTCCCTAAACTTGCCATACTTATCCTTCATCCTGACAGGAATGTGCCAGTCCTGAGTTCCCAGCAACTTAAACTTGACAGTCTCCCACATACCAGATGTTGATTTGCCCTCAAACATCTGCATCCAATCTACATTCTTCAGTTCCTCCCTCATATTGTTTTAATTATTCTTCCCCAATTTAGCACCATCATCTGACAACTACGCTTATCTTTATCCATCAGTACCTTAAAACATATTGAATTGTGATCACTGTCCTCGAGCTGCTACCCAACTGAGAGGTCGAACACCTGGCAAGGCTCATTCCCCAATGTTAGGCCCACTGTTGTCCCTTTCCTAGTTGACCTATCTACTTGCTGTTCTCAGAAGCCCACCTGGATGCTCCTTACAAACTCTGTCCCATCTGAGCCCCAAGCACTAAGTGAATCCCAGACAATATACGGGAAGTAAAAATTAACGATGACAACAACATTGCTACTTTTACATCTTGCCAAAATCTGCCGACATATCTGTTCTTCTATCACCTGCTGGCTGTTGGGAGGCCTATAGCAAACCCCAAACATTGTGATTACATCCTTCCTGTTCCTGAGCTCTAACCACATTCCCTTGCTGTATGAACTGTATGAAGTGTCCTCCCACAGTACAGCTGTGATATCCTCCTTAACAAGTAGTGCAATTCCCCCTCCCCTTTTATATCCCCTTCAATTCCAACTGAAATATCTGTATCCTGGAATATTAAGCTGCCAATCCTGTCCCTCCCTGAACCAAGTCTCTGTGATAGCAACAACATCTTAGTTCCAAGTGAAAATCCAAGCTCTAAGTTGCTCTGCCTTACCTGTTACATTTCTTGCAATGAAACATATGCACTTCAGTCTACCAGACTCACTTTAATCAGCAACTACACCCCGCCTGCTCTTCCTCTGAGTCTTATTGGCCCTATTCTCTAGTTCTGTTTCAGTCAACTCACCTTTTCTTTGGTTCCCAACCCCTGTAAAGACACCAACAAATCTCCCAGCCAGAATATTTGTGCCCCTCAGTTTAGATACAATCTGACATTCTTTTACAGGTCCTTCTTGTTAGCTCTAGAAAATACTACTACAATGAATTGCCCCCAAAAACCTTCAGAAACTAATTTTTTAAGACTACCTTTGCAGCAATGATTCTCTCAATTTACATAAACTCTAGACTCCTGTGATCGTCATCGTGCATTTCTTAAATGCCCCATTTGCATCTACCAGTTTGCTCTATAGTATAACTACTATTAGGGAACTTACCTCTATCCAACTAATTTACCAGCTTGATATTTCAAGTTAAAATTATTAACAGCACTGAAATATCATAATGCTGCCACATTATTCATCTTTCCTGGTAAGTATCTCAGGGCCAGTTTGGCCTGGTATGGTTTGATGGAAGGAAATTCCTTGGTATCTCATGACAAGAAGCTCTTATCTAAAAAAATGTGTTTTATTGTGTAATAGCAAATTGGTACAAGTTACACTGATGTGATCGTCTTTGTTACAGAGGCTGCCAGGAAATCCCAGGCAATTAGTCATATATCTTTGACCATAAGACCATAAGATATAGGAGTGGACTTAGGCTATTCAGCCCACTGAGTCTGTTCCACCATTCAATCATGGTTGATATGTTACTCAATCTCATTTTGTTCCACTCATTAATCAAGGACCTATCTCTCTCTGTCTTGAAGACACTTAATGACATGGACTCCACCATCTCTATGACAATGAGTTCCACAGATTAACTACCTTATAACTGAAGAAATTCTTCCTGATCTCAGTTCTAAAGGGTTATCCCTTAACTCTGAGGCTGTGCCTTTGAGATGCTAAGCACTTTTAATTCTATATGACATCATAATATCATGTGATGTTCATGGTGCTCCTCAATATTAACTGTTACTGAACCTTGCAGTGGCACGGTGGTTCAGTGGTTAGCACTGCAGCCTCACAGCACCAGGGTCTCAGGTTGTGTTCCACCCTCGGGTGACTGTCTGTGTGGAATTTGCACATTCTCCCCGTGTCTGTGTCGGTTTCCTCTGGGTGTTCCAGTTTCCTCCCACAGCCCAAAGACGTGCAGGCTAGGTGGATCAGCCATGCTAAATTGCCTGTTGTGTTCAGGGATGTGTAGGTTCGGTGGGTTACAGGGAGGTGGGTCTGGGTGGGATTCTCTGAGGGTTGGTGTGGACTTGTTGGGCCAAAGGGCCTGTTTCCTCACTGTGGGGATTCTATGATTCTGTAACTGCAGTCTTAAGTAACAAAGCTATTCCACCAGTCTTTTCTGAGGTTCCTGCCATTTAGATTTATGAGGTACTAAATGTTAAGGAAGCAACAGACTACAATTGCTTTATCACTGGACCATACTGCTACCTGGATAGTAGGAGGTGAACATAATCCTTTTTCATTTATTGGTTGAGAAAAGATAGAAGTGCGCCAGATAGGTGGGTTGCTTAGATCAGTTTAGCTATGATAGATATCCAGGTAAATGACAGGCAAGAGGCTATTGATACACTGAACTATCAATGTTTTGAGAGGACACTCTCAAGCAGAACTCGGCCCTTGAACAGAGAAGTTCACCATGACTTATTTTCTGATTCATTTTCTCCAAATTACTTGCCTGTTTCTCTGGGCTAAGAAAGAATTTGTTGGATGCAATACCAGCCCTTGGGAATTCTGTTGTGTCTTCCATCTTATTATCATTTCTGCATCAGATATTGTAGGACACAGTTGTCAGAAAATCAATGTCAATATTCTCTCTTTTTTTTATATTGCTGAGGGAAATTAACAGGAACTAAAGTGTTCCCTAATTCTAGTGTCACATTCTGAAGATCCATATAGCATTCTGAATAGTGACTACATTCTAATGTATTCGAACAATCATTTCTCATCCCATCAAATTCATGTTGGCAGTAACATAATGATTCTAAAATCTGCAGCTGAGGAAAATTAAAATGGCTAAAAAATTCTATATATTGTTTTTTCAGAAAGGAGTGTTTAAATCCACTATATTATTGAATAACTCTGCAGTCCAGCCCTTTTCAAACACTGTTACTATTTCTAAAATTTAAATCTACCATAGGAAAATAAATTATTCCAATTATACAGTGCTTTCCATTCCCAGTGGACAATTCAAATTATTTAAAGACGATGAAGAGTAGCCGTTTTTGTCATGCAGGAAATTTGCAAGTCAATTTGCATGTAACAAGCTTCCAGAAAAATGACAATGACAAGATCAGCTGTTTTCTGTGAGGGATAAATATTATCAAAGACAACTGGAGAACATGGCACTGTTCTTCTTTCAGATAGACCCATGGAACCTTTCATAACCATCTGAAAGACCAGATACAACCTTGATTTACTTTCATCCAAAAGGTTATAGCCCCAATGCAGCTCTCTCTCTCTCTGTACTGAAGTATCTGCTTTGATTTTTGTACGCAGGCTAGTGCGGGATGTTAACCCAGAATGTCATGACTGACAAACAAATGTGCTACCAAGCGCTCCCAGAACCTCTGTATTTTCTAAGGAATCCATTCAAGGCTTTCTGATTATGAAATAGTAATTTTCTTTGAGGTAATCTAGTGACTGCTGAAACCAGGTGATGGCATATTCATCGTACGAGGAGAGATTGAATCAAATGAGACTGTATTCACCAGAGTTTAGAAGAATGAGAGGAAATCTTAGTGAGGCACAGGAAATTTGACTGGGATGGACAGATTGGATGCAGAAATGAGGATTCCCTGTTGTTGGGAAGGCCCAGAAAAGGGGCCACAGTATCAGGATACAGAGTGATGCATTTTCAATCTAGTTGAGGAGATATTTCCTCACCGAGAGGAGAGACCCTGTGAAAGTCTCGACCACAGAAGGCCATGGAGGCCAAGTCACGAAATATGCTCAAAAAGTAGATTTCTAGAAGTTAATAACTTACGGGTATCAGGAGAGAGCAGCAGTATGGAATTGAGATAAAGGAACAGCCATGATCGTGTTGATGAGTGAGGCAGGCTCAATGGCTTGAATGGCCTACATCCGCTCATGTTTTCTATTGTCCTTTTCTTCAATGGTGATCTATTTCTAAGTCAGGATGGTGAGTGGTTTGGAGGGGTACTTACAAGTGGTGGGGGTGTCCCCATGCATCTGCTTCACTTGTCCTCCTAGGTGGAAGTGGTTATGAGTTTGGAAGGAGCTGTCGATAGATTTTAGTCCATTTCTGAGGTGCAGCTTAATAGTACACACTCTTGACAGGAAATAGTACACAAATCAGGTTAATAAAGTGTGAAGCTGGATGGACACAGCAGGCCAAGCAGCATCTCAGGAGCACAAAAGCTGACGTTTCGGGCCTAGACCCTTCATCAGAGAGGGTGAGTTGCTTTGTCCTGGATGATGTCAAGCTTCTTTTGTGTTGAAGCTGCATGCAACCAGACAAGTGAGGAGTGATCCATCACACCCCTGACTTGTGCGTTGGTGATGGTGGACAGGTTTTTGGGAGTTAGGAAGTGAGTCACTCATCACAGTATTCCCAGCCTCTGACCTGCTCTTGTAGACACTGTATTTATTTGGCAAGTCCAGTTCAATTTCTGGTCAGTGATAATTACGTATCATTATTATCACTATTTCCAGCAATAGTCATATTTATTTTCCATGTGGATTAGTCTTCACACCAAATTTAAAGAATTGTGTTTAAAGTGGGAAATAAAATTAATCAGTGTTAAATGCATCAGGGAAGATAAATTTCCTGGACCTGATCAAGTGTAACCCAGGATATTGTGGGATTCTAGGAAATAAATGGTGGGGCAAAAAGTATTTGCATCATCAATAGCCATGGGTGAGGTGCCAGAAGACTGGAGGGTGACTATATTGTACCATTATCCCTGAAAGGTTGTAAGGAAAAACCAGGGAACTACAGATTTCTGAGTCGGACATCTGTGGTGGGTAAGTCGTTGGAGGGATTTCTGAGACACAAGATCTACATGCATTTAGAAAGAGAAGGACTGGTTAGGGATAGCCAGAATGGCTTCATGAGTGGGGCATCATGTTTCACAAGATTGATTGAATGTTTTTTGAAGAGGTGCTGAAGCAGATTGATGAAGGCAGAGTGGTGGATGTTGTCTACATGGACTTTAGCAAGGTCTTCAACAAGGTTCTGTGTGGTAGAGTAGTTCATAAGGTTAGATCACATGGGATCCAGCGAGACCCAGTCAGCTAGATACAAAATTGTCTTGATGGTAGGAGGCAGAGTTTGGTGGTAAAGGAATGTTATTCAGACTGGAGGCCTGTGACGAGCAGTGTGCTGTAAGAATTAGTGCTGGGTTTGCTGTTGTTTGTCATTTATATCAACAATTTGGATGAAAATATGGGAGACATGGTTCGTAAGTTTGTGGATGACACCAAAATTGGTGGAATAGTGGATAGTGAAGAAGGTTAACTGGGGGCACAACAGAAAGCTGATCATTTGGGCCAGTGGTGTGAGGAGTGGCTGATAGAGTTTAATTTAGATAAATATGAGGTGTTGCATTTTGGTAAGACAATCAGGGCAGGAAGTAAGTAGTTAATTTTGGGGACCCGGGGACTTTTGTAAAGCAGAGACCAAGGGATGCAGGTACATAGTTTATTGAAAGTGGAATCGCAGGTAGATAGGTTGATGATGACGGTGTTTGGCAGAATTGGCTACCTCGGTCAGAGCATTGAGACTGGGAGTTGGTACATTGTGTTATGGCTGTACAAGACATTGATTAGGCCACATTTGGAGCTGCATACGTTTCAGGTTGCCTTGCTATAGGAAAGATGTTGCTACACTGGAAAGAGAGCAAAAAACATTTATAAGGTTGTTACTGGGACTGGAGGGTTTGAGTTGTATAGAGACATTGGACGGGCTGGTACTCTTTATCCTGGGATGTAGGAGGTTGAGGGGTGACCTTATCAAGGTTTATAAAATCATGAGGGCTATAGATAAGATGAATAGCCAATGTCTTCTCCCCAGTGAAGGGAAGTCCAAAACTGGAGGGTATAGGTTAAGGTGTGAGGGCAAGATTTAAAAGGGACCGAAGGGGCAAGCTTTTCACACAGAGAATGGTGCACATGTGGACTAATCTGTAAGAGGAAGTGATAGATGCAGGTACAGTTACAGCATTTAAAAGACGTTTGGACAGGCGCGTGAGGAGGAAAGCTTTAGCGGGATATGGGCCAAAAGCAGACCAATGAACTAATTTAGTTTGGGAAACCTGGTTGGCATGGACAAGATGGACCGAAGGGACTGCTTCTGAGCTCTATGAATGACCCTATGGCTCTCTAATTCAAGCTTAAAGATTATATTTATTTATATAAGCCACACATCAATAAATTTGATATGAAAGTAACAAACACAACATCATTTATTGTAGTCAATATGCGTTTGGGAGAATTTATAGATAATTACTGATTGCAAAATGACAGAATCGCTTTGCATGAGATGGTGCTTATTCAACGCACTGCACAGGTACACGGGGCTGGGTGATGTTCCACTTCAGAATGAATCAGACGCTCTGAATTCAAGCATCGTGGACTACAGCTGTTTACTAATTCACCCCATTATCATAGAGTTAGAGCACCTGATTCTCTAAAAGAGAAGGTGGGTGGATGACCTGATAAAAGCCTTTTCAAATATTAGGGTATATATTGAGAAACTGTCTCCAATTGTAGGCAAAAATACCTTTTGGACCATGGATGTAAGATGGTCATGACTAGATTTGACAGGGACTTATCTTTACCAGCAGGGAAGTTAGAACATGGAACTCGCTGTGAGAAGGAATAGTGGAAGTCAATAGTGCACACATTTTAAGGGAACCTAAGTAAACTGATGAGGCACAAACAAAGTGAAGGGTGTGTTGGCCAGGCCAAAAGACATAGTACAATGCTTATATGTATCACAACAAGTAATTCTGAATGGCCCGTTCCTGTACTGTACATGTTCTGTATAGTGTCATGTAAAAAATTCCAGTGTTGGATCTCATAGGCTCATGATGTATCATTCACCAAGCGACATTGTCAGGATGCCTGATCTCTAGAGTAAGATATCTCATCAGCTTGACATAAATTAACTCATTGACTTTTTTACTTCACTTAATGGGGCATTAGTGTTCATTGCTGGCTGAGTCAGATAATATTGCCCATTCTTAATTGCCCTAGAGAAGGTGGTGGTGAGCTGCCTTTTTGAACCGCTGCTATCTCTGTGCTCTACATAGAAACATAGAATGTTAAGGAGGGACAGTGAGGAGCAGAGATATATTTCTAAATCAGGATGGTGGGTGGCTTGGAGGGGAACTGGAAGGTGATGGTGTTCCCATGAATCTGCTGTCCTTGTCCTTCTTGATGGAAATGGTCATGGGTTTGAAAGGTGTTGTCTAAGGATCTATAAGAAGAACAACAGAGAAAGTCCTGGTAGATGAAAATATGTCTTTAAATTGACACGATTCAAAGGTATTATTACTTATATTTCTGACTATTTTTGTGTAAATTAGTTACCATGCCTGCCAGTGGCTGTATTTGTAAAGTAATTAGACATAACAAGGTGTGGAGCTGGATGAACATAGCAGGTTCGAAGCATCTTAGGAGCACAAAAGCTGGTGTTCTGGGTCTAGTCCCTTCATCAAAAAGGGGGGAGGGGAAGGGATTTCTGAAATAAATAGGGAGAGAGGGGGAGGCAGATCAAAGATGGATAGAGGAGAAGATAGGTGGACAGGAGACAGACAAGTTAAAGAGGCGGGGATGGAGCCTGGATGGACATGTCGTCTAAGGAATGGGAGGGGGAGTTGAAATGGTTCGCGACTGGGAGGTGCAGTTGTTTACTGCGAACCGAGCGTATGTGTTCTGCAAAGCGGTTCCCAAGCCTCCGCTTGGTTTCCCCAATGTAGAGGAAGCCACACCGGGTACAGCAGATACAGTATACCACATTGGCAGATGTGCAAGTGATCATTTGCTTGATGTGGAAAGTCATCTTGGGGTCTGGGATGTGGGTGAGGGAGGGAGGGTCTGTCTCCTCTCCACCTATCTTCTCCTCTATCCATCTTCAATCCACCTCCCCCTCTTTCCGTATTTATTTCAGAACACTCTCCCCATCCCCCTCTCTGATGAAGGGTCTGGGCCAAAATGTCAGCTTTCCTGCTCCTGAGATGCTCCTTGGCCTGCTGTGTTCATCCGACTCCACGCTTTGTTATCTCAGATTCTCCAGCATCTGCAGTTCCCACTATCTCTTTGTAAGGTAATTAATTGCCTTTAAAACACTCTGAAGCTTCCTGAGGACAGGAATGTAGTTGTACAAAACAGCACGGTTTTTCTGAATATGTGGCTGCAAGGAACAGGAAAATGTGAACATTTCAAAGCCAATGGCATTAAACAGTGGAAAGTATCTAATTTTGAGTTTTCTTTTAAGTTGATAATAGGAACGTTTTCTGACTAACTGATTCTATTACAATCTCAGATGGGGCATTGCACCAGTCATACATCCCCATTATGACCTGCTCATTCCCGTTTCTGATGGGATATGAAACCAAGCCACCCCAGTCTGGTTATGCAGATATCCAAAGAGCTTGAGAATTTTCACTTCTCATGTTTATACCTCAAACAGTGTCACTCAGAGATTACAGAGTTATTTACCTGATTGTTTTTTTCACAAATTGACTCATTTATTGAGAGGATACTTTCCAATGATCACACTTTAATAGTTCTTCCTTAAATGTGAAACACTTCTGAGAACTTCTGCTATCATGAAAAGTGCTATACCCATTACTGCACAATTATTACACAAGATATGATTTCACTGGAGCTGGAAGTGATATAGTCGTGTGGCAAATGAAATAAAATGTGGATAAATGTGAGCTATGAAGCGAGAAAACATAGTGGTCTGTGGTGATTTTTGTTAGAACAGAGTTCTGATGGGCAAAAGTGGTAGATGATGGAAACTTTTCCACTAATTAGAAGGGGTTAATAATCAGTATCCAAGGGTTAAAGGAAGAAGCAGGAGTGTTGTGGATGATTTGAAGATTTTTTTTTCATCTAGAGGCTGGTGGATATCTGGAACATCCTCGAAGGGGTGGGAGAGGCAGAAACCCTTGAGATGTTTAACAAGTATTTAGAAGGATATTTGAATTTTAGAATCCCTACAGTTTGGAGGCAGGCCATTTGGCCCATCAAGTTCACACAGACCCCCCCAAAGAGCATCCAACCCCACCCACTCCCCTACCCCAGACACTATGGGCCATTTAGCTAACCCACCTAACTTACACATGTTTGGACATGAAACTGGAGCACCCGGAGGAAACCCACATAGACATGGGGGAGGATGCACAAATTCCACACAGACAGTTACCCCTGAATGGAATCAAACCTGGGACCTGGTGAGGGAGCAGTGTTAACCACTGAGCCACTGTGTCACCTCATGAAATACCACTCCATCGAAGGTGATGGGCCAACAGCTGGAAAATGGGATTAGATTAGATGGATTTATGAAAAGCAATGTGAACACAATGGGCTGATGGGTCTCCTTCTATGCTGTCAAAAACTTTCTGACTCCAATGACTTAAATGAAGGGACTGACTGAGTTGGAGCCACATTTACAGCCAGTATAAATACAGTCTCAGAGAATTTGGGATATACAGTCCAAGCTGTCCATGCAGACCAGATATCCTAAACGAATCTAGTCCCATTTGGCCAATATTCCTGTAAGCCCTCCCTATTCATATACCCATCCAGATGGCTTTTAAATGTTGCAATTATACCCCCCTCCACCATTTCCTCTGGCAGTTCGCTCTGTGCATGCACCACCGTCTGCATGAAAATGTTGTCCTTTAGGTCCCTTTCAAATCTTTCCCCTCTCATTTAAAAGCTATGCCCTCCAGTTTTGGACTCTCCCACCCAAGGAAAAGATTTTGTCTATTCACCATGCCAGTCATGATTTTATAAACCTCAATAACGTCACTCCTTAGCCTCTGAGGCTCTGAAAAAATCACCCAAGCCTCTCCAACTCAAACT